>NC_037669.1:54772814-54787023 GCF_003255815.1 Theropithecus gelada
GATAAGCACAGACATTGAGAGTAAGGATTTAGAGACTTTTATAATAATTTGACATTGTCACAACATCCAAATACATGATCAAAATATTTTACAAAAGTATTAGCCTACAAGAGATTAGAAATTTAAAAAACAAAAAACCCCAAAACCGGCCCTTCACCATTGACAGTCTAAGAAGCACTGGGTCTAGAGTAATGGGTAAAAACTTAAGCTCTGGAGTTGAACACGTGGGTTCAATCCCATCTCTGCCACTTATTAGCCATGTGATCTTGGGCAAGTCACTTAAATTCCCTAAGTGTCTATTCTGTACAAGGGTAGATTTATTCTTTCATTGAACAAATATTTCTTGAACTTCTTTTGTTTTTTGTTTTTTGTTTTTTTTTGAGACGGAGTCTCGCTCTGTCACCCAGGCTGGAGTGCAGTGGCCAGATCTCAGCTCACTGCAAGCTCCGCCTCCCGGGTTTAGCCATTCTCCTGCCTCAGCCTCCCAAGTAGCTGGGACTACAGGCGCCCGCCACTTTGCCCGGCTAGTTTTTTGTATTTTTTAGTAGAGACGGGGTTTCACCGCGTTAACCAGGATGGTCTCGATCTCCTGACCTCGTGATCCTCCCATCTCGGCCTCCCAAAGTGCTGGGATTACAGGCTTGAGCCACCGTGCCCGGCCTTTTTTACACACATTCTATCCCCAAACCTAGTCTGATATATTTTATTCATGTATTTTTCAGCTTTGGTTTAATACCTGTCAGAATTTTATTTTATTTATTTATTTTTTTTTTTGAAACATTGTCTCGCTCTGTCACCCAGGCTGGAGCTGGGGAATAAGGTCAGTGATGCTTTTGCCATCCCTATGGAGCCACAGAGCCAGTCTGGGAAGCCCCCCATCAAAGCTCGTTGGCTGCCAGGGAAAGAACAAGTGGGCTGGGGTCTATGAGGTGGAACTGGAGCCCAGGCCGTCTGCTGTGGAATCACGACCCAGAGACTTTATCATGGTACCTCTTGGCTCCTGGTTTCAGGATTCATAGTCTAGATATTGTCCAATAAAATATAATGTAACTCACATTTAATTGTGGTATGGTTTCCTTCCTCTAAAAGTTACCCTCTAAAAGTGTACAATTCAGGGTTTTTTAGTATATTCACAAAGTTGTGCAACCGTCACCACTATCTAATACTGCAGTGACTAATAGGCTGGAATGCAGTAATAAGCATAAGTAGAGAGTCTTCAAGGGGTGCTAACCATCTGCTTGTCTCGATGCAGGGGATAAGGCACCCATAGTCCCTCTCCCATAAGCCTGCCAGAAGATTGATGTGGCCCGTGTAACCTTTGACCTGTACAAGCTGAACCCACAGGACTTCATTGGCTGCCTGAACGTGAAGGTGATTTTTTATGATACGTACTCCCTTTCCTAAGATCTCCACTGCAGTGGGGCCAAACGCATCGTGAAGTAAGCGAATTGGGATTTCCTGGGGACAGAGTGGGTACAGGCAATGGGAGAGCCCCTGTCTGTTCACATGGACTCACCCTTCTCAGCGCCTGGGTCTGGCATTGGTGCTGACAAAGTATAGCCTGTATCAGACAACATGGAGCCTGATGGGCTCTCGAAGTGCTGCTATGGACGACACTGGCATGTGCCCAAGGGTGCACGTGTTCCTCCTGGTGAAACCTGGATGCATTTTGTTTTTATGACTACTTTCCACTCTAGCAACTATATTTTCTCATTGAAATAAGAAGTTTTCCAGGGCCGGGCACGGTGGCACACGCCTGTAATCCTAGCACTTTGGGAGGCCGAGATGGGCAGATCACGAGGTCAGGAGATTGAGACCATCCTGGCTAACACGGTGAAACCCTGTCTCTACTAAAATACAAAAAATTAGCCAGGCGTGGTGGTGGGCACCTGTAGTCCCAGCTACTTGGGAGGCTAAGGCAGGAGAATGGTGTGAACCAAGCAGGCAGAGCTTGCAGTGAGCCGAGATCGCGCCACTGCACTCCAGCCTGGGCGACAGAGTGAGACTCCACCTCAAAAAAGAAAGAAAAGAAATTGGAAGTTTTCCTAAGTAGTCTTCTAGTCAGTTTTTTAAAAACGAACATGTGTTGGCCAGGCACAGTGGCTCACGCCTGTAATCCCAGTACTTTGGGAGGCCAAGGTGGATGGACCAGTTAACGTCAGGAGTTTGAGACCAGCCTGGCCAACATGGCAAAACCAATCTCTACAAAAATACAAAAATTAGCTGGACATGGCAGTGCATGCCTGTAATCCCAACTACTCAGGAGACTGAAGCAGGAGAATCGTTTGAACCCAGGAGGCGGAGGTTGCAACGAGCCGAGATTGTGCCACTGCACTCCAGCCTGGGCAAAGGAACAAGAGTGTCTCAAAAAAAAAAAAAAGCAGAGGGCCAGGCACAGTGGCTCATGCCTGTAATCCCAGCACTTTGGGAGGCCGAGGCGGGCGGATCACAAGGTCAGGAGATCAAGACCATCCTGGCTAACACGGTGAAACCCCGTCTCTACTAAAAATATAAAAAATTAGCTAGGCATAGTGGCAGGTGCCTGTAGTCCCAGCTACTCCTGGCGTGAACTCAGGAGGCGGAGCTTGCAGTGAGCCGAGATCGCGCCACTGCACTCCAGCCTGGGCAACAGAGCGAGACTCCGTCTCAAAAAAAAAATAAGTATGTGTCAAAGAGTTAATTGAATTCATTAATTAATGAGAGAACTAGCAAGAAGTTACAATCAGTTCAAAGGAGAATTCAAAATCCCACACATATATAGGTCCAGTAAGAATGATGAGATAGGCTGGGTGCAGTGGCTCTCACCAGGAATCCCAGCACTTTGGGAGGTCAAGGCAGGAGGATCTCTTGCACCCAGGAGTTTGAGACCAGCCTCGGCAACATAGAGAGAGAGACACATGCATGCGCACGTGTGCGCACACACACACACACACACACGCACGGCAGGAGGATCTCTTGAGCCCAGGAGTTTGAGACCAGCATGGACAACATAGTGAGAGAGACACATGCACACACACACACACCCCTGGGCAACATAGACACACACACACACACATACACACACCCCTGGGCAACATAGTGAGAGACACACACACACAGTTTGAGACCAGCCTGGCCAACATAGTGAGAGGCATGCACGCTGGGAGCAGCAGTAGTATGTGCCCATAATCCCAGCTAGTTGGGAGGATTGCTTGAGCCCAGGAGTTTGAGGCTGCAGTGAGATATGACCATACCACTGTGTACTCCAGCCTGGGCAACAGCATGAGACCTTGTCTCTAAAAAGAAGAAAAAAAGAGATAAATGTATACATACAAAATTGGATTTTTTCTCCCGTGGGGATGGGAGGGATGAAATAATCTTCCCTCCATAGGACAGAATTAATTTGCACATCTTATGGACCAGAGTCATTTGTACTATATAACGAACTTTTCTTAAAACTTATTTTGGAAACCTAACCAAGTGTGTCAGGAAGCATGAGAATATGTGAGGTTAGAAGCTGCATGCCATCATGGTGATGTTTCCGAAATTCAGCCGCTCCAGTGGCGCCCTGGGGCATCCTTATCCATTAGGTGGATGTAGCCACCGAGGCTGAAGTGATCGAATCAGTCCAAAGCCACAAAACTTGCGAGCAGCAGAGCGTGGCTTCTAGTCCGTCTTTCCGATAGTCTATTCTTCCTCAGTTCCTTCATGCAGTGTTTCCTGAGTGCCCACTGCGTGCCTGGCCCTATGCTGTAACTACAGATTCAGAGATGAACAAAATACCAGAACAAGTTCCATGAGGGCAGGAATTTCTGTGGCCTCCAGCACCTTGGTGAATGCTGACACATAGTAGTTATTTAAATGGTTGTAGAATAAATGAAGACACAGGCGATCTCTGTTCACATGGGGCTTCTGAGAAATCCTGCCCAGGGTCCCAAGAGTTCTACCAGATCACATGTAGCTAGAACATATCAGACCTTCTTGCTTTCTTAGTTGATCTCCTGCAGACCCAATCTGCAGATGAAGAAACTGAGGCTGTGTGGGTCTGCTTGCCAGACACAACAGTGGGTGGCAGACTTGAGCCTGGTTCTGTGGCTGAGAGTTCCATTTTCCTCCTCAGCTGCTTCTTCCAGGATACTACCATCTCATGCTACCTCTTGACCTCAGACTACCACCAATAGTCTGCATATTTCAAAATTATGAACAAGAAGTTTCAGACCGGCTGGGGGCAGTGGCTCACACCTGTAATCCCAGCACTTTGGGAGGCTGAGGTGAACGAATCACCTGAGGTCAGGAGTTCGAGACCAGCCTGGGCAACATGGTGAAACCCCGTCTCTACTAAAAATACAAAAGTTAGCCAGGCATGGTGACACATGCCTGTAATCCCAGCTACTCGGGAGGCTGAGGCAGGAGAATCACTTGAACCTAGAAGGTGAAGGTTGCAGTGAGCCGAGATCGCACCATTGCACTCCAGCCTGGGTGACAGAATAAGACTCTGTCTCAAAAAAGAAAAAAAAAAAAAGAATAAATTTCAGACCTTAAACTCAGTCCACTTAGGGGAGGTGGGACACTTAGACCTAAACACAGTAGATATGTTGGTATCAAAAAACAATAGCAAGTTGGAATCAGTTTAGTGACTTAGTGGCATCACTAGGTTTTTTTTAATTGTGATTATATAGCATAAAATCTATCGTTTGGACCATTTTAAGTGTACAGTTCAGTGGCATTAAGTACGTTCACAATGTTGCACAGCCATCACCACCATCCATTTCCAGACGTCTTGCATCATCCCAACCAGAAACTCTGTCCCCCTGAAGCTCTAAGTCTCCATTGCTCCTCCCTCCAGACACTGGTAGCCTCCATTCCACTGTCTTATCAGTTTGCCAATTCTAGTACCACATGGAACTGGAATCAGTCAATACTCATCCTTCATTTCTGGCTTCCTTCACTTCGGATTTTCAAGAGTCATTCATATTGTGGCATGGATCAGAATTTCATTCCTTTTTTTTTTTTTTTTTTTTTTTTTTTTTGAGATGGAGTCTCACTCTGTCGTCCAGGCTGGAATGTGGTGGCACGATTTTGGCTCACTGCAACCTCCACCTCCCAGGTTCAAGCAGTTCTCTGCCTCAGCATCCTGAGTAGCTGAGATTACGGGCCCCCGCCACCATGCCCAGCTAATTTTTTTGTATTTTTTGAGTAGAGACGTGGTTTCACCATCTTGGGCAGGTTGGTCTTGAACTCGTGACCTCGTGATCCGCCTACCTCGGCCTCCCAAAGTGCTGGTATTACAGGCGAATTTCATTCGTTTCTAAGGTTGGTCAGCTAGGTTGTCAGCCTCAGTTCCTTAATTTGAGAAGTGGGTATACTTCTAAGGTGTAGCCTTGAAAATGTAAAGTATTTTCCTGTGTATATGTGAATAGTTCTAAGTGTCTTTCTGCCCCCCAAAACCCAGTCAGACAATAAGTTCACTTATTGAATGAACATTAATAAAAGACTAAAGTTTGAACAACAGCCAGGGAATACTTCTTTGCCTTTTGTTTTCCACTCCCCTATCCCACTTAGTACTAGACACCTCGAGTGACCCTCACATATCTCTTTCAAACAGGTTTGACAAGTATTTGATTAAAATTGTCTAGCATTCTTTTTATTTTTTTAGAGACAGCGTCTCACTCTGTCATCGAAGCTACAGTGCAGCGGTGCAATCATGGCTCATTGCTGCCTCGACCTCGTAGGCTCAAGTGGTCCTCTTGAGTAGCACAAGTGTGTGCTACCATGCTTGGCTGGTTCTTTAATGTTTTTGTAGAGACAAGGTCTCACTAGACCAGGCTGGTCTCAAACTCCTGGCCTCAAACCATCCTCCTCGGCCTCCCAAAGTGCTGGAATTAAAGGCGTGAGCCAGTGCACCCAGCCAAAGTTGCCTAGCATTCAACCAGCTGCTCTTGAGCCTGCCCCCGCTTCCCCATTTCCCCTACTTTCTAAACATCCAACCCCATGTTAATTGCTTTATGCTATTTCAGCCTCATGACTCTGGGTGGCAGGTGCAATCCCATTTTACCCATAAGGGAGCTGAAGCTCAGAACTAGAGCAGTTTGCTAAAGTTCACCCAGCTAATGAGACTGGATTAGGGCTGGGCGCGGTGGCTCACACCTATAATCCCAGCACTTTGGGAGGCTGAGATGGGTAGATCACGAGGTCAGGATATCGAGACCATCCTGGCTAACACGGTGAAATCCTGTCTACTAAAAATACAAAAAATTAGCGGGGTGTGGTGGCGGGCGCCTGTAGTCCCAGCTACTCAGGAGGCTGAGGCAGGAGAATGGTGTGAACCCAAGAGGCGGAGCTTGCAGTGAGCCGAGATAGTGCCACAGCACTCCAGCCTGGGTGACAGAACGAGACTCCTTCTCAAAAAAAAAAAAAAAAAAAAAGACTGGATTAGGACTTTGGCCTACCTGATTCAGGTTCAGTTCTCAGTACATGCTCACGCCAGGCATGGGTGTCTTCATGTCCAGCACTCTGAACATGAGCTAGACTGCAGGTAACTTGGAAAAGCCTCAGAGTCTAGAACAGAGTGTCTCAAGGGGCAGAGCCACATTATGGAGATTAATCTGGCTGGTCCAAAGTAGTAGTAGAAAAATAGAAGGCATTATGAAATGAGCTGGAGTTTCGCATGAGAAAGTAGGGAGGTTCCGGGCATCTCAGTTAAGGTGGAATTGCAGGTCCTCGCCCTAATCCTGACCTCATCTGCAGCATCTGTTCCTGTTTGCACATCGCTCTAGAATTGATGAAGTGCTTTTAGTGCTACCACCTTAGTGGTATTCAAATGTTATTAATGAAGAAAACAAACATAATGAAACCAATCCCTTCCAGGCCAGCATGGGAATAAGGGGGTGCAGGGAGGCGGTACACTCGTGTTTTGTTCTTAATTTATTTATTCATTTTTGAGATGGAGTCTTGCTCTGTTGCCCAGGCTGGAATGCAGTTGTGCAATCTCAGCTCACTACAACCTCTGTCTCCCAGGTTCAAGCGATTCTCATACCTCAGCCTCCCAAGTAGCTGAGATTACAGATGTGTACCACCATGCGTGGCTAATTTTTGTATTTTTTAGTAGAGATGGGGTTTCACCATATTGGCCAGGCTGGTCTCAAACTCCTGACCTCAAGTGACCCACCCACTTCAGCCTCCTAAAGTGCTAGGATTACAGAAATGAGCCACTGAGCCCATCTTTTTTTGTTTTGTTTTTTGTTTTTTGTGTTTTTGAGACAGAGTCTTGCTCTGTCACCCAGGCTGTAGTGCAGTGGCTCCATCTCAGCTCACTGCAACCTCTGCCTTCTGGGTTCAAGCGATTCTCCTGCCTCAGGCTCTCAAGTAGCTGGAATTACAGGCACCCACCACCATGCCTGGCTAATTTTTATATTTTTAGTAGGGACGGGGTTTTACCATGTTAGCCATGCTGGTCTCAAACTCCTGACCTCAGGTGACCCACCCACCATGGCCTCCCAAAGCGCTAGGATTATAGGCATGAGCCACTATGCCCAGCCTACTTTGTGGTTTTGACTTGCATGCCCTCTCATTCCACCCAGGGAAGCTCTCCGCTGGGCCCTCTTCAGCATGCAGGCCACGGGCCACGTGATGCTTGGCACCTCCTGTTATCTGCAGCAGCTCCTTGATGCTACAGAGGAAGGGCCGCCCCCCAAGGGCAAGGCCTCATCCTTCATCCTGACCTGTCTGAAGATACTTCCAGTGAAAGCCTAAGCCCTTGGAAGATTTCCCCAGTGAAGGACTAGACTAGGGGCCCCACGCTCAACTGGTAGTGCCCACAAGCCTGGCAGCTGTAGAGCCGCTAACTTCCCCACACCTCCCTCACCACACAGGACCTGAGTGAGGAGGAGGGACTGGAAACCTGGGGTGGGTTGGCCAAAGGAGAATCTCAGGCTCCTAGTCTGACCCAGCTCCTTCCTGCCCAAGGCAGCTTAGCCCACCCAGACTGGTCCTGAAGTCTGCCCCTCCATTGGCATGAAGTCTGCCCCTCAGCAATCCGGCCTCACAGGCTGCACTTTCATGGTGCTCTCTACCTTCTGGCTCCCATCCTGGAACATTCCTGAGTGAATTCTCAAGCACATCAGCATGTAATATTAGGGAGTTTGCAATAAATTGTTGATGCTGATATATCTTCTTTGCCTGTGTTCTTTAGGGGTGGGGTTCTATCTGGAAGGTTGGAAAGGGCTAAAGGAAGACACAAATCTATTGTCAAACTATTCTCCATAACATAGGATTACAAATAATAGCAGTTTTTCTACCGAAGGGGGAAAAAGCTGGGTGCAGTGACAGGTGCCTGCAGTCCCAGCTACACAGCAGACTGGGGTGGGAGCATCCCTTGAGACCAGGAGTTCAAGGCCAGCCTGGGGCCCAATAGCAAGATCCCAGTCTCTTTTAAAAAACAAAATTGCAGTTGATTTTGAAACTAAAGTCGGCTGAATTTGAGGCTTGAGCTGACTATGTAATTGATACCATAAGTAACAATTTCCTAATTAAATTCACCAATCAGAAGAGCTTCAATTGAGCAGGTGGGATTAAGTCACTCTTCTAATTTCTCAGTGTCCCATTTTATAATAACCATTTAAGTGGTTAGGTGAAAAAGTACTACTCAAGCTGTAAGGCATTTCTCCATCAATGCCCATCCTAACTTGCCAGACAGCTTATCTTTGATGTTCAGGATTTTCAACCTCGGGGTTTCAAAGTGGGCTCATAGGTAGCCCCAAAGAGCAGGAGCTTCTCATCAGTGTGAGCTGGCATTTTCCAATATTGGACGACTCAAGACAAGCATGAAAGGCTGAACTTAGGTCGGGCATGGTGGCTTATGCTTGTAATCCCAGCACTTTGGGAGGCCAAGGCAGGTGGATTACCTGAGGTTGGTAGTTGGAGACCAGTCTGACCAACATGGCCAAACCCTGTCTCTACTAAAATACAAAAAATTAGCCAGGCATGTTGGTGGGCACCTGTAATCCCAGCTAATTGGGAGGCTGAGGCAGGAGAATTGCTTGAACCTGGGAGGTACAGGTTGTAGTGAGCCGAGATCCTGCCACTGCACTCTACCCTGGACAACAGAGCGAGACTCTGTCTCAAAAAAAATAAATAAATAAAACAAAACCTATCGTTTCACGACTCTTACTATAAAGCCTATTTGGATTTAGTAAATACTAAGGTAAACCACTGTCTTACCAAAGCTGGTCTGGGAGCTATTTCTGGCAGCAGACCTGAACCCTGCACCCTGTGGGCGAAGCTGCTGAAGCTCGATGAAGAGGGGCTGCTATTCTGGGCTCTCCTGCTCTTTTGCAGTTATGGCTGGAGGCTGGCCCGGTGCCAGGCTGGCTCCATGGGGTGTGCCGTCTGGCAGGGAGGCCTGATGTTTGTATGATCACAGAAGCTATCCCAGTCCACCCTTGCTGAAGCAGTGGCAGGGCCTACCTGCTCCTCCTGTAAAGTGCTCAGTAACAGAGTTGGAGTGGGGGTGGGAGGCTCGGTATTTGTCAAGCTTCCCTCCTCCTGAGATCCGGGGTTTCACAAGTAAATCTTGAGCAACTGCCACGGTCTCTTGGCATTGAGCCCAGGGAAAACAACGTTCTTCCTCTTCTTCCAGGAGCTCAGCGGCTAATGGAGTCAAAGCAGCTGTGGTCAGTGAATAGGGAAGGGCAGCCTTTGATGAGGCTGGGGGCTGGGGAGGGAAGATTCCAAACAGCAAAGGAGCTTGAGCCTCGGTAGGGCCTGCCCGTCCTAGTGGGGGAACGGACTTTCCTGGGCCCCACACAGCCAGGAGTAGCTGTCGTCAAGGTGTGCTGTGTCCCAGCCCCTCCAGCTCAGCCTTTTCATTTGTTGAAGCTGGTGCTCAGGAGTGCACAGGATGCCTTTCAGAAGAATTCTAAATCCCGGGGGGGCTGTGATGGCACAGTCACATGTCTGAGCCCAAAACAAGAGAACCACTTGTGTTTTTGCCATGCTTCTCACCAGTGCTATCCATATTTGTGTACATAATTTTTTGTTTGTTTCTTTTCTTTGAGACAGAGTCTCGCTCTTGTTGCCCAGGCTGGAGTGCAGTGGCACAATCTCAGCTCACTGCAACCTCTGCCTCCCGGGTTCAAGCGATTCTCCTTTGCCTCAGCCTCCCAAGTAGCTGGGATTACAGGCACCCACTACCATGCCCAGCTAATTTTTGTATTTTTAATAGAGATGGGGTTTCGCCATCTAGTCTCAAACTCCTGACCTCAGGTGATCCACCTGCCTCAGCTTCCCAAAGTGTTAGGATTACAGGCATGAGCCACCGCGCTCAGCCCTCGTACACATAATTTTATTTATTTATTTATTTATTTATTTATTTATTTATTTATTTTATTTATTTTTTATTTTGAAACGGAGTCGTGCTCTGTCACCCTGGGTGGAGTGCAGTGGCGTGATATTGGCTCACTGCAAGCTCCGCCTCCCAGGTTCACGCCATTCTCCTGCCTCAGCCTCCCGAGTAGCTGGGGCTACAGGCGCCCGCCACCATGCCTGGCTAATTTTTTTTTTATTTTTAGTAGAGACGGAGTTTCACTGTGTTAGCCAGGATGGTCTCGATTTCCTGACCTTGTGATCCGCCCGCCTTGGCCTCCCAAAGTGCTGAGATTACAGGCGTGAGCCACCACGCCTGACCCACAGAATTTTATTTGATTTGAGACGGAGTCTTGCTCTGTTGCCCAGGCTGAAGTGCAGTGGCATGATCTCAGCTCACTGCAACCACCGCCTCTCAGGCTCAAAAGATTCTCGTGCCTCAGCCTCCCGAGTAGCTGGGAGTACAGGTGTGCACCACCGTGCCTGGCTAATGTTTACATTTTTAGTAGAGTTGGGGTTTCACCATGTTGGCCAGGCTGGTCTCGAACTCCTGGCCTCAAGAGACCCGCCTGCCTCAGCTTCCCAAAGTGCCTTGGATTCCCAAAGTGTTGGGATTACAGGTGTGAGCCATCATGCCTGGCATGTGCACATCATTTTAATAACTGATATTTTTGAAAGCATTGTTTATCGACATAATTTATATACAATAAAATGTACTATTTACAGGTAAGTCTTTCAATAAGTTTTGGCAAATTTATACAGTTATGTAACCACCATTTCTGCTAAATCATAAAGCTGCCATCTGTCCCTTTATAGTCATGTAAATAGACTTTTCTAAAATGTCACGTAAATAGAATCATGCTGTCTTAAAATTTTTTATTTCTATTTTTGTAAATTAAAAAAATTGTTTAGAAAATTATTATGAATCATACAGTCTTTTATATCTGGCTTAGATTTTTAAGCTGTGTGTGTGTGTGTGTATGTGTGTGTGTGTGTGTGTGTAGAAGAAATATATCAGTGAGGTAAAACATTTAAGTGGTTCCAAAGGGTAAACAGAACTATTCATCTAACCCCATCTGATTCCTTCAGGAGCAAACACCATCTTGTTTTTGTGTGTACTTTCAGAAACACAGAAGGATGTAAATATAACTAAGAAATAAGACATCACAGGCCGGGTGTGGTGGCTCACGCCTGTAATCCCAGCACTTTGGGAGGCCAAGGCAGGCGGATCACCTGAGGTCCGGAGTCTGAGACCAGCCTGACCAGCATGGAGAAACCCTGTCTCTGCTAAAAATAAAAAATTAGCCACGTATGGTGGTACATGCCTGAAATCCCAGCTACTCAGGAGGCTAAGGCAGGAGAATCCCTTGAACCCGGGAGGCAGAGATTGTGGTGAGCAGAAATCGCACCATTGCATTCTTGCCTGAGCAACAAGAGCAAAACTCCATCTCAGAAAAAGAAAACAATGAAATAGACATCCATCACATACACATATGTTTATTCTAGTCACACTTTCCTCTTCTGATTTAATATACTCTGGAGATCAGTTCACATGAGCTCCTATAGAACTATGCATTCTTCCCTCAAAGGCTCCATGGTACAGACGTGCTAGAGCTGAGTTAGCCACTCCTCTGATGGATTTAGATTTATTGACAGTATTTTGCTAATGCAAACCATGAATTGAAAATTATAGTGGGTTTTTTTGTTTGTTTGTTTTTGTTTTGTTTTGTTTTTTTGAAGTTGGGAGGCTCCTAAGAATCAGAATGGTAATCAGAAAACCTTGACCTTCCTTCATGGTTTGTAATCGCCTGATGGGGTCTTCCTGCCCACTGCCCAGACAAAACCAACTCATTGAGACTGTGGCATTGCAATAAAGAGCTTAACTGACGTGAGGCTGGCCATGCCACCTGGGAGACGGAGCTGCTACTCAAATCACTCTCCCTGAAAATGTGGAGGCTGGGGTTTCACCAGGGTAGTTTGGTGGGCGGGGGCTATAGGAATGGGTGCTGCTGACTGGCTGGGGATGCAGTCACAGGGCTGTGGGAAAGGCTCCTTGTTCAATGAATCTGCTTCCGGGTGGGGCCACAGGACTGGTTGAGCTAACAGTCGAGGGTCCAGGTGGGACCATCCGGTTGTCAGAAATGCAAAAACCTGAAAGGATTTCTGGTTGAAATGAAAGGGTTGCATTTCAAAAGGCCAGTCTTAGGTTCTATAATAGTGAACTGGAAAAGTTGCAAATCTTGTGATCTCTGGAATAATGACTGGTAACCATTTAACTGAATTTTGAGCAGAATTCAGGTGGCCTTTCATTAGTTGGCTCCAGGGGTGGTGGGAACCAAGTGGGCAAGACAGCTGAGGCTTGGCCACACACACAGAAAGCACCGACCCTGTGTGGAATGACGGATGCTAGGACAAATGCCGGGACCTGGTGTGACAGGCGCGGGAACAGCAGTGCCATGGTGATGTCTAATGGATAATTGTCAGCAAGTGCTGTCGGCCCTACTTTCAAGGGATGTCCAGGAGCCAGCCATTCCCCCCACCCCTACTGCCACCCCTCTGGTCCTGCCACTATCATCACTTGCCTGGATCCTTGCAGTGGCCCCTCTGGGCTCCCTCCCTCCGCCCACCCACCCCTGGGTCCCTGGCCCACCCAGCATCCAGAGGGCTCCAGGTCCCCATTGCACTCCTCCTCTGCTCAGAAGAGGCTCCCCTGCCGAAGTAAAGGGCAGAGTACTCCAGGGCCCTGTGCGAACTCCTGCTTCCTTGACCTCTGAGTCCTCACCTCCTCTTACCCTCCCCCGGCTGCCCATCAGCCACACCATCCTCCTCGCCATTTCCCGCTATGAGCCAGGCACCTGCGGACCTCCTGGCCTTTGCACTGGCTAAGTCCCCGGACCCGGCTGGCTCTTCCCAGATGCGGACACAACTCACTTGCCCACTTCCTTTAAGCCTTTGCTTCCACTCTATCTAACACGCCAACACCACCCACCCACCCCAGCTCGATCTTTCTCCTAAGCACATTTCCAGTTGAACATACAACATATGATCTCTATTTACCACCATTATTGTCTGACTTTCCTCACTGAAATCGGAACCCTGAAGACAGGAATTTTCTTGTTTTGTGCACTGTGGTAACTGCTCAGCAACTCGAACAGTGCCGGGCACATGGAGTAGAAGCTCAGTAAGTATTTATTGAATAAATGAATGAATAGTGTTTGCTGAAAGAACCTTCACATTCGGGAATATTTTAAGTGTTGCTGCAATTCCCGACCAGCAAGATGCAGAGGAAAACCTTGAGAAGAGGACCCAGAGAAGGAAACCACAGTGTTTACAACCAGCATCCGAAAGAGCAAAAATGCCAGCTCAGACCTGGAGCCTGGTCACGGAGGACAAAGGTCCTGACAAGGACTGTACCATGCAGAGGTCACTGCCTGCTACCTGGGGTATGAGACTCTCCTTGATTCAACAATATTCAATGAGACAGTCAATCTGATTCCTAACAGGAGAGGCCAAGGCAAGGTGGTCTAGTCAGCCAGTAGGATTGAGTGACAAGCACAGAGCCATGCCAGAATTAGAGGCCACGCAGGAGGTTCCACAAATGCACCTCCTAAATGCTTGGTGCTGAGACCACAAAGCCAAAGAAATGAGGCTTCTTGGTTTGATCGCAGACTCAGCAAAAATGAACCTAAGCCTGCTCCTCATGGCTGGGTCATGTCCTAGGGAGGCACCAGCATTCAGCTTGGCCTGCTTCAGTATATAGTTTTTATCCCTGTGTGTGTTCTGTTGGGACTCTGTACATTTAGACATCTGTGCAGGGGGACTCGTGAGGAGACCAGTCTCCCTGGCAGGCCTAGATGTAGCGTAGCCT
>NC_037669.1:54816735-54817663 GCF_003255815.1 Theropithecus gelada
GAGTGCAGTGGCGCAATCTCGGCTCACTGCAAGCTCCGCCTCCCGGGTTCACGCCATTCTCCTGCCTCAGCCTCCCGAGTAGCTGGGACTACAGGCACCCGCCGCTGCGCCCGGCTAATTTTTTCTATTTTTAGTAGAGACGGGGTTTCACCATGGTCTCGATCTCCTGACCTTGTGATCCACCCTCCTCGGCCTCCCAAAGTGCTGGGATTACAGGCGTGAGCCACCGCGCCCGGCCCAGAATTATATTCTCAATTGCAACAGCTACCTCATGTCAGCTGCAACTATTGCTCTATTTTAAATGTTTAAAATTTTTTACAAATCTTCATTTTAAAAGTTCCATTCAGATGTGTTTTAACATTGTTAATAATAGGAAGAATATACGTAAAAACACAAAATAAGACACCATTCTTTACTTGTTTTCATAAACATTTTCCAAAAATACAGTCCTCTCTCTCTCTGGATATATGCTATTAAAATGTGTCTCAGCTGGGCATGATGGCTCACGCCTGTAATCCCAGCACTTTGGGAGGCTGAGGCAAGTGGATCACCTGAGGTCAGGAGTTCGAGACCAGCCTGGCCAACATGGTGAAACCCTGTCTCTACTAAAAATACAAAAAATTAGCTGGGGGCCGGGCGCGGTGGCTCAAGCCTGTAATCCCAGCACTTTGGGAGGCCGAGACGGGCGGATCACGAGGTCAGGAGATCGAGACCATCCTGGCTAACACGGTGAAACCCCGTCTCTACTAAAAAATACAAAAAACTAGCCGGGCGAGGTGGCGGGCAACTGTAGTCCCAGCTACTCGGGAGGCTGAGGCAGGAGAATGGCATAAACCCGGGAGGCGGAGCTTGCAGTGAGCTGAGATCCAGCCACTGCACTCCAGCCTGGGCCACAAAGCGAGACTCCGTCTCAAAAAAAAAAAAAAAA
>NC_037669.1:54817763-54826101 GCF_003255815.1 Theropithecus gelada
ACAAAAAAAAAAAAAAAAAAAAAAAAAATTAGCTGGGTGTAGTGGTGTATGTCTGTAATCCCAGCCTCTCAGGAGGCTGAGACAGGAGAATCGCTTGAATCCGGAAGTCGGAGGTTGCAGTCAGCGGAGATTGCGCCACTGTACTCCAGCCTGGGCAACAAGAACGAAACTCGGTCTTGAAAAAAAAAAGTGTCTCATGTTTTGAAATAGACTGGATCTGGATCTTAATTTCAGGCAGAGAATTTTAGAGCTCAGAACATAGAGTTAGATCCACCAGTCAAGTCTCTTCATTTCATCAAGGCTGGGACTAGAATTGAGCTTTCCTGAGTCCCAGTTCAGAGTTCCTTCCCCTTCAGTAAGTTCCAATCAACAAAAAATAAGCATCAGATGATTCTTCCTTCCCCTGTTCCCTCCTTGCCAAAATAAGTGTTTCAACATACCTGCTGGCAGTACGTGTCAAAAAACTTAAATGCATATTTGTATAGGAGACTGCCAAATGAAATTATACTCTGGTCTAGAGAGTGAGGAAAACTCTGAGCCAGCGACAGAATGGATGAACACATACCCTTAAGAACCTTGAGTGGGGAAGAGTAGAGAGAGAAAAGAAGCTGTAGGAAACAGTACACAAGCTAAGAGTTGCTTATCCTTTTGGAATGTCAGACTTCTCCCCAACTCTCATTTTAACTTAAGAAATCTTAATATTTTTTACACAGAATAATCCTTCACCATTCTGAGTTTTCTCTCAGCATCAATGGGATTCCACATTTGGATAATAATTGTCCTTTAAGCTCAAAGAAGTTAAATTATAAGCCAAATAGTACGTTCCTATCTGCTCAGTTTGGCATTGGAGGCCAGATCTTCTAAATCCCAGTTTCCTCACGCAATCACACTACCCCCCAGGGATGTTCCACCTTGGTTATAATTTGAAGTTGGTCTATAAGGTTCAATGCTAACTAAACTGATTTTTTAAAAAGAAGATCAAGAAGAGACGTGATCATGCTCTACCAATAACACAGTATACATAGACATTAATGGACCCACAGTAAATAACCCGTTAATAAACATAGCTTCCTTATTGATACCATAGTTTTAAAAAATCTTACATTTAGTACTCAGCTGGGTATAATGCTTTATTGGGGAAAATGCAATGAAAAATTACATATGGTTTCTGCATCTAGAAAATTACAGCCCAAAACATATATAATTGGCAGATATAAACACAGAAAGAACTGCAAGATGAAATAATACAAACATTAAATCCATTCCTAAATATAAAATTTAAGATCCAATGAGGTATTCTCATTAGCTTCTGACCTAAACCCCAAATGACTGGCCCATCCAGTTTTCTAAGTTCTATACTGTTAATATATTGAACATTCAGGCAAAACACTATTCCCAGCTTATAAAATTCCAGTTTGAATAATTTACATTTCCAGAGGAATTATCATCTAAAGTCCACAGTTTTGAATAGCCAAAGAGTGATAGTTCAAATAAGTTCATATTTACGTTTCTACTAGTTTCTACAGGCGGGTCCTATTCCCCTCAAGGATTTCTTTTTGAGATGGAGTCTTGCTCCGTCACTCAGGCTGGAGTACAGTGGCAGATCTCGGCTCACTGCAACCTCCGCCTCCTGGGTTCAAGAGATTCTCCTGCCTCAGCCTCTGAAGTAGCTGGGATTACAGGTGCCCAACACCATGCCCAGCTAACTTTTCGTATTCTTTTAGTAGAGACGGGGTTTTACCATGTTAGCCAGGCTGCTCTCGAACTCCTGACCTCGTAATTCGCCCGCCTCGGCCTCCCAAAGTGCTAGGATTACAGGCATAAGCCACTGCACCCGGCCTTTCCCCTCAAGGTTTTTATAAGCCACTTAGAATAGGATATGAAAGGCTAGTTTGTCATAGCTGCAAAATGCATTGAGATACACAATTAAAATGATTAATGCAAAAATAAAATTCAAAAATTTCTATGGGTTTGAACAATGGACTGAAATAAGATGAAATTTTACACAGGAGCTGTAAAGCTTTCCTTTTTAGATTAAAGATCAATAGTCTCTGACACTAAGTAATGAACAGAGAATGTACTCTGGAGCAGTTGTTCTTGAATGCAGCCTGATCGAATCTTATTTCTTAGCACCTTTCAATGTACTTCTTTGTCTGAGTATTGGTGCTATAGATGATGAAAAGCATCACCAGGTCAAACACCTATTGTCAATAAATAGGCAATAATAGAAAAACAGTTAACAAATCAGTACATTTGCTACAATGAAACAGCAGTTTTTCCCCATTAAAACACAGAATGGATGATGCTCATTTGTTCCACACACTCCCCTGGGAGTATCTACACTTTTCACAAAACCCAGAAATAATTTTCAGAGAAATAAAGTGCCACAATTATTAACCACTGGTATCTCTTAATACATTGCAATATACATTAAAGTGATTCTACTACAGAAGTAACTTTGAATATCTTGACATTTATTAAAGGAAAGATTCAATCACTTGCCAACTCCAGTATTTTCACTATTACTAGGAAAATTACTTTGTGAAAAGTTGGAAAGACTATAAATGCCCACCAATACGGGAAAGGTCCAATAAATTATGACGGAGTAATTTTAATTTTTGGAATATTACAGTCATCGAAAGAATAAGCCAGGCTGGTTTATTCTGGTGGCTCACGCCTGTAATCCCAGCACTTTGGGAGGCCAAGGTGCGCCTATCATGTGAGGTCAGGAGTTCGAGACCAGCCTGGCCAACATGGTGAAACCCCATTTCTACTAAAAATAGAAAAAAAAATTGGCCAGTCGTGGTGGCAAGTGCCTATAATTCCAGCTACTCAGGAGGCTGAGGCAGGTGAATCACTTGAACCCAGGAGGCAGAGGTTGCAGTAAGCCTAGATCGTGCCACTGCACTCCAGCCTGGGTGACACAGCGAGATTCTGTCTAAAAAAATTTTTTTTATTAAAATATTTTTTAAAAAGAATATGCTAGGCCAGGGGTCCCTAACCCCTGGATCATGGGGTCCGTGGTCTGCTAGGAACCAAGCTGCACAGCAGGAGGTGAGGGGCAGTCAAGTGGGCATTACCACCTGAGACCTGTCTCCCGTCAGATTAGCGGCTGCATTAGATCCTCATGGGAGTGTGAACCCTATTGTGAACTGCACGTGCACAAGATCTAGGCTGCACATTCCTTATGAGAATCTACGTAGTGCCTATTAAGGCTGAACCGTTTCATCCCGAAATCATACCCCGACACTGTCTGTGGAAAAACTGTCTTCCATGAAACCAGTCCCTGGTGCCAAAAACGTTAGGGACTGCTAAACCATATTATATTTTTTGACACAGGAAAGACATTCCTGATATGAAGTGGAAAAAACAGCAACCTGCAAAAGGATAATCAGGCTGGGCATGGTGGTTCATGCCTATAATCCCACTGCTTTGGGAGGCTGAGGAGGGAGGCTCACTTGAGCTCAGGAGGTGGAGGCAACGGTGAGCTATGATTATGCCACTGGTACTCCAGCGTGGTGACAGAGTGAAACCCTGTCTCTTTAAACAACAACAAGAACCCATAACCACGGTTAAGATTCTGCTTTTGTAAAAACATTATGTAAACATGCATATGTGTAGGCATAAGAGCATACCAGTACTTGCACACAATTACAGCTTGTATATGAAGAGAAAAAATTTGGAAGGATGACTATCCCTGAGGAATGGGACAGTGAGTGGAGAAAAACTGTATTTTTTACATATGTAGATTCCTTGTGGGTTTTTCTCCACAATTAGCTTGTTTACCTAAGTTTAAAAAAGAAAAATATGAGGGCTGGGTGCAGTGGCTCATGCCTATAATCCCAACACTGGGAGGCCCAAGCAGGAGGATCACTTGAAGCTGAAAATTTGAGACCAGCCTGGGCTACACAGCAAGACCTCATCTCTATAAAAAAAATAAAAGAATTGGCCGTAATCCTAGCACTTTGGGAGGCTGAGGCGGGTGGATCACCTGAGGTCAGGGGTTTGAGACCAGCCTAGCCAACAAGGTGAAATCCCGTCTCTACTAAAAATACAAAGATTAGCCGGGCGTGGTGGCGGGCACTTATAATCCCAGCTACTAGGGAGGCTGAGGCAGGATAATTGCTTCAACCCAGGGGGCAGATGTTGCAGTGAACAGAGATTGTTGCACTTCACTCCAGCCTGGGCGAAAGAGCGAAACTCTATCTCAAAATAACTAACTAACAGAATTAGCCAGGCCTGGTGGTGCTTGCCTGTAGTCCCAGCTACTCCGAAAATTGAGGTGGGAGGATCGCTTGCACCCAGGAGTTTGAGGCTGCAATGAGCTATGATGCTGTCACTGCACTCCAGCTTGGGTGATAGAGCAAGACCTGGTCTCTTAAAAAAAAGAGAGAGAGAGAGAAAACATTGGGAATGTATTCAGGGCAACTTGAGTCTATGCTTCCAGAAAAAAAAAAAAAAAAGAAAAAACAAAACAAAACAAAACAAAAAAGTTAAAAAGGCAAGCAGGACAAAAAAGAAAAAACAAAACAAATTTTACTACTTCTGTTAACTGAATGCCCCACTTCTTAGGACACCAAAATAGAGAGTCATTAGACCAAAATACACTCATTAAAGGTAACAATGAAAATGCAGAAGCACATGAAATATTTATAACAGGAGAAAAAATGTTAAGAGAAAAAAGAATACAAATTGTATTTATAAAATGATTACAACTATGTAAAAATAGGAATGCAGGCAGCCAAGGTGGTAAATTTATGTTTATCCAAAACCAAAAACAGTGTTTTGGAGTACTTTGATATTTTTCACCACAAAAAGTTGTCAATTTTTTCATTGCTTTATTCAGCATAATGAAAGCTTTTAAGATAGTCATCCAAAAATTGGCTAATACAACAAAAATTCCACAAAACAGATTCCAACCAAAGAAAAATCTTTAAGGCAACCAATCAGCTCCTAAGGAACTCAATCATCTGGCCTTTTTTTTTTTTTTTTTTTTTGAGATGGAGTCTTGCACTGTCGCTCAGGCTGGAGTGCAGTGGTACGTGCCACTAGGCCAGGCTAATTTTTCTTTTGTATTTTTAGTAGAGACCCGCCTGCCTCAGCCTCCCAAAGTGCTGGGATTATAGGCGTGAGCCACTATGCCCAGCCAATCATCTGGCTTTTTGATAGAAGGTATTTCTAGAATTAATAGAGACATAAGATCCAGTACCATTGCCTTGACAGTGGACAGACTGATTTACTCCAGTCAGGTCTACATGGGCAAAGTAAAGTAAAACATGGAATGCCATTATCTTGACAGTGGTGCTGGGTGGAAGGAAGGGCAATTAGGCAGATACAGGGACCTGAGACTCAGGTGGTTATTTTCTTCATCTCATCAGTGGGGACTTGGCTTCTTTGATTGCACCTTGATGTACTTAGTTACATTGTATTTCCCTTTATGGATACTGTAGGCTTATTTTATAGCCAGAGTGAGTAGGGGCAGGCTATCTGGCCAGTCAACACCTCACATTATCTTCCCCAAACAGCTAATGTTTATTAGAGCAACT
The DNA here is from genome assembly GCF_003255815.1 of Theropithecus gelada. Classification (NCBI taxonomy): domain Eukaryota; kingdom Metazoa; phylum Chordata; class Mammalia; order Primates; family Cercopithecidae; genus Theropithecus; species Theropithecus gelada. The sequence continues at coordinate 54,823,310 of NC_037669.1, forward strand.
AAAGAAGAGAAAAAAGAGTGACTGGATGGAAGAGAAAGAAAGAAAGCGGGACGGCAAGCTAGCCGTCATTACTTTTAAGTCTGCGATACTTTTTTTTTTTTTTTAAGACAAAGTCTCGCTCTGTCATCCAGGCTGGAGTGCAGTAGCACAATCTCCGCTCACTGCAAGCTCCCCGCACCAGGTTCACGCCATTCTCCTGCCTCAGCCTCCCGAGTAGCTGGGACTACAGGCACCTGCCACTATGCCCGGCTAATTGTTTTGTATTTTTAGTAGAGACTGGGTTTCACCGTGTTTGCCAGGATGACCTTGATCTCCTGACCTCGTTATCTGCCTGCCTTGACCTCCCAAAGTGCTGGGATTACAGGCATGAGCCACCGCACCCAGCCTCAAGTCTGCAATACTTAAAATGCATAGTACATGAATATCACCTTGTGTTCAGACACTGAGGCCATGTCTTCAATTGCCTGAAAAAACAAGAGAGTCACAAAAACATTACCACACATCAGCGAAACACGTTTCACCTTACTCAGCATGCCCTGTTATCTCATCTAAGAGCCAATGTGTCCATATGGCAGCCATCAGCTATTATTTCCACTTGAATGACTTTTGAAATTTTTATTTCAATCTACCTCAGTTATACATCTGTCACTAATTGCCACTCATTTCCTCCTTGATAATCCAAGTTCCAAAGATCTCACCTTAACACAGGCTTCTGAAATGGTTTTCTCATATCTAATAGCTGACTTTATTACATCAAAAAGGAGAATAATGCAGCTCTGACCGCTGCTTTCTTGATTTCCTGAGGAATTACAAGTAGCAGAGAGGAAAAAATTAGTCTTCTACCTACCAGAAAAGAACTTACAAGATCTGATTTCCTGCTTCATAGCCATGTACCCTGGAGCAAATGACAACCTCATGTATAAGATGGCTAATAAACTTGCACTGTAGTCTGTCTGGAATTGATCTGAATGGCAAGAAAACATATAAACACATACATAATCACATACATATATGTAGTTTGAAACACTATACAATACTAGATGTAAATGTCATAATAGTACCATTATTTGTAGTTGTAAGTATTAAGCTGCAATTCTGACTGTGGGATGTCAGAAAAGTGTGACAACCTATGTGAGGAAAAGGGTGGCAATTATCCATGAGCTCTTTACCTTGCTCGTCCTTTACTTTTCTATTTTACTTGGGAAGCCTGTAACTGTGATGGCAAAACACAATGTTGCAGATCCAACTTCTCCTGAAGCTCAGAAATTACCTGCAGAAAATAAATATTAACTATGGTTTTCTGCTTATTCATAGTGGGTAGGCACAGTCCAGTTTCTCAACCATGACAATCTCCTGAAAGACTAAGAAAAAATTTTAAATGTTGGACATTTTGAAAAATAGAGTTGTGAGAATAGCTAATGAAATGTCATAGAACATCATACCCAAAATTTCAGAATTCTGTAAGGTACTACACAGAAAGAGTAAATGTAACTTATAGCAGCTTATACAGAGTAATGAATCTGTTGAATAGCTTCATTCTCTCCTCTGAATGCTATCTGGATTAGTCACTATTCTCGGTTAGTCTGGGGACAGAGAAGAGCGATTGGTACTTATTAACTAAAGTTGCTTTGTCTAGGTGTGATGGGATATAAGAGCATACCTCAAGTGCATCCATGGCTGTTATGGAATGAAGAACGAACTTTATTATCACAGGTAAATCCTCCAATAGACGACAACTTATCAATCACCAACTGGCGAACCTAAAAATTAAAAGCACAAAAACTTAATACATTTTCATATCACTACCTCAGCTTGTACTGAACTGTTAGTTAAAATTAGAAAAAAATCACTTCTCTCACTCAGTTTTCCCACTCACAATTTAGGGGAAAAAAAACTTTTAATTTTTCCCCAAATTAGAATCTTTTAGTTGTTAATACCACAGCTTCATCGAAAACAGACAGGCAATAAATGTGAAACAGAGCTATTATCTTACATTAAGAGCCAAAATTCTCAACTGGCTATATAGTAAGGCATAAAAAGTATTATTCCTATGGGAAGCAGGTATGATTAAGACAATATAGAAAATTTCCACTCAAAACTTACTGCTTAAAAACAGACCTGTGAATCTATCACAGAATAGCATCTGAAACTCATTGAGAAAAATTAAAAAAAAAAAAGAGAGAGAGATATCAAATGTGATTCACTATGGTTTCAAAATGAAATACTCATTACACAAGATTTCTCCCAAGGCAATGACTGACTAACACTTGTTCCAGGAGGTTGGAAAGCTGAGACTGCACCACTGCACTCCTGCCTGGGTGACAGGCATGGTGGTGAACACTGTAATCCCAGGTACTCGGGGAGCTGAGGCAGGAGAATTGCTTGAATCTAGGAGGCGGAGGTTGCAGTGGGCCAAGATCGCACCATTGCACTCCAGCCTGGGCAACAGAGTGAGACTCTTTCTCAAAATAAATAAACAAACAATCCTTCAAATTTATTATTACTGTACACAGGACTCTGAAAAAATTTTAAAAGGGAACATAAAAATGACTAATCCTGTCATTCCAGAAATGTGCACTATTAATATGCATATGTATCTTCTTTTTTTAACAAAATACTGGACTGCACTATTTATTGCAAAAACCGCAATTACTTTTGCACCAACCTAATATAAATGCTATGTGTAACCTGGGTTTGTTTTTTTCAATTAATGTATGATACTAACTAGTTCTTTTTACAGTTATTAATGTGCATATAATATTCCTTTTTTTTTTTTTTTTTTTTTTTTTTGA
>NC_037669.1:54826198-54906818 GCF_003255815.1 Theropithecus gelada
GTTTTTTTTTTGAGACGGAGTCTCGCTCTGTCGCCCGGGCTGGAGTGCAGTGGCCGGATCTCAGCTCACTGCAAGCTCCGCCTCCCGGGTTCACGCCATTCTCCTGCCTCAGCCTCCCGAGTAGCGGGGACTACAGGCGCCCACCACCTCGCCCGGCTAGTTTTTTGTAGTTTTTAGTAGAGACGGGGTTTCACCGTGTTAGCCAGGATGGTCTCGATCTCCTGACCTCGTGATCCGCCCGTCTCGGCCTCCCAAAGTGCTGGGATTACAGGCTTGAGCCACCGCGCCCGGCCGCATATAATATTCCTTTTTGAACATCTCAATTATTCACATTTCTTTATTTTAAACAGTAATCTTTTTCTTTTTTTTTTTGAGATGGAGTCTCGCATTGTCGCCCAGGCTAGAGTGCAGTGGCACAATCTCGGCTCACTACAAGTTCTGCCTCCCGGGTTCACGCCATTTTCCTGCCTCAGCCTCCAGGAGTAGCTAGGATTACAGGCGTCTGCCACCACACCCGGATAATCTTTTGTATTTTTAGTAGAGTTGGGGTTTCACCGTGTTAGCCAGGATGGTCTCGGTCTCCTGACCTCATGATCCACCTACCTCGGCCTCCCAAAGTGCTGGGATTACAGGCGTAAGTCACTGCGCCCGGCCAATTTTTTTCAATATATGAAACATTTCACAAATTTGCGTGTCACCCTTGCAAAGCGGCCATGCTAATCTCTGTATTGTTCCAGTCTTAGTATATATGCTGCCAAAGCAAGCACTAAACTAATGTTATTTCATTTTCATTCACAGTTATTATCTTAGGATAAATTAGGAGACATGACATTAGGATTAAAGGGTATGCAAAATCTAAGGTTTTTGACACATACAATCTATTGCTCTTCAGACTCAATGCCTGAACTAATTTATATGCTCACTAGCAATGCATGAGCATGCCTATTCACTACACTCAACAAGGAGACCCTTTGAGAGTAGGAAAAAATGCCTTTTACTGCTTAATAGTTATTATTTCCTATTTTGATATAGTGTTTTAAATTTGTGACTTTGATTGCTAACAAAATTGAACTTTTTAAATATTTTATATTCTTGTATTTCTTCTTTGTAAAAGGTCTGTTCACGACCTTTGTCTACTTTTCTATTAGGCTGTTCATTTCTTTTCTAACATAGTAATTAAAGAAAACAGGTAGGGCCACATCCCAGTAGTTTGAGAGGCTCAGGCAGGTTGATCACTTGAGCCTAGAAGTTTTGAGACCAGCCTGGGCAACATGGCGAAACCCCATCTCTACCAAAAAAACATGAAAATTAGCCAGACCAGGTGGTGTGCACCTGTAGTCCCAGGCACTCATGGGGCTGAGGTGGGAGAATCACTTAAGCCTGGGTGGTTGATGCCGCAGTGAGCCGTGATCGTACTACGGCACTCCAGCCTGGGCGACAGAGAGACTCTGTCTCAACATACACTACAAAATTAAAAAGGTAAAGAAAAGTATTCAGAGAATACCTGACTGCAACCAACTGGCTACCCTCTTTGGAAACAACTGCTGTTACCAGTATATTGTGTATCCTTCTACTAGGGATTATCCCTGAGCATAAGCAATAGATACTTAAAAAACATTTTTTTTTTTCTGTTTTTAAATAGACACAAAGTCTCACTACATTGCCCCGGCTGGTCTTGAATTCCTGGATTCAAGCAATCCTCCTGCCTAGGCTTCTCAAACTGTTGGGATTACAGGTGTCAGCCACCACAGCAGGCCAATAGTTACTTTTAACAGTAATCCTATTTATTGTTACAAAGTCATATTAACAGATGAAACTTCAAAGACACTCCAGTAAAATTTTAGTAGTCACTTAAGAAGCATCATGATAAATTGACTTTCAGAGAAACCAATAGTTTTCAGAGTAAACTTTTCAGAGAGAAACTTAAGTACAACAGGATTGTACTTAACATTCCATAATAACTCCAGAATATTTTCAAAAAAATATTCTGGCATCTTCTCAAATAAGGTTTTGACAATGGCAGGTTAAAAAAGAAGACATAGGGAGTTAGGGGATGATCTGAAAATACACAATACAAGGCTGGGTACGGTGGCTCACGCCTGTAATCCCAGCACTTCGGGAGGCCGAGGTGGGCAGATCATGACGTCAGGATATCGAGACCATCTGGTTAACACGGTGAAACCCTGTCTCTACTAAAAATACAAAAAATTAGCCGGGTGTAGTGGCGGGCACCTGTAGTTCTAGCTACTCAGGAGGCTGAGGCAGGAGAATGGTGTGAATCCAGGAGGCAGAGCTTTCAGTGAGCCAAGATTGTGCCACTGCACTCCAGCCTGGGCGGCAGAGCGAGACTCCGTCAAAAATATATATATATACACACAACAGAAATGTATAATCCCAGCTACTTGGGAGGCTGAGGCATGAGAATCACTTGAACCTGTGGGAGGCAGAGGTTGCAGGGAGCTGAGATCACACCACTCCACTCCAGCCTGTGTGACAGAGGAGACTCTGACTCAAAAAAAAGAAAAAAGAAAAAAGAAATTTATAATTCTCTTTCCAACTAGAGCTCCTGGAGGAAACACTTTGGTAAAGTTGATATCTTATTACAAGGATATCCACATGAGTATGTCTTCATTTTTAGAATATGCTACTGGAATACGAAGACTTAATCTGTCTTCTGAAAAACTGAAAATTATTATCAAGGCAAAGTTAAAATAATCAGATAATCAAAATATTATTAAATACGCTGTTAATCCATGAAATGCAGACTTTAAAAGATTATCATATAGGTTGCAAGGGGAGCTCTCCAGAGGAATAAGGGAGCTCTTAGACTTAAAATAACTAAATTATGCCGGAAGCGGTGGCTCAAGCCTGTAATTCCAGCACTCTGGGAGGCCGAGACGGGCGGATCACGAGGTCAGGAGATTGAGACCATCCTGGCTAACACGGTGAAACCACATCTCTACTAAAAAATACAAAAAACTAGCCGGGTGAGGTGGCGGGTGCCTGTAGTCCTAGCTACTCGGGAGGCTGAGACAGGAGAATGGCGTAAACCCGGGAGGTGGAGCTTGCAGTGAGCTGAGATCCGGCCACTGTGGGCGACAGAGCAAGACTCCGTCTCAAAAAAAAAAACAAAAAAAACACCTAAATTATATTCAAGATTTCCAATGAAAAGAGTGTGAAAAGATTAACAGTAGGAGACAAGAGAAGAGGAAAAATGGAGAATGGGGTGGAGGGAAGTTTTCTGATCTACATATATTTGAATAACTTGAGATATTCAAATCATATCAATGTATTGTCTACTTAATATATTAAAAGAGAAGGAGAAAAAGGACAAAATTAAGTTACATAATCATCTAAAAAGCTAAATGGGAGATGATTTAGATATGAACATGATAGATTACCAGGTGCTCAGAGTACACAGGACGCAGATTTAAGGAGAGGAATCAGGCCGGGCGCGGTGGCTTACGCCTGTAATGCCAACACTTTAGAAGGCCAAGGTGGGCAGATCACCTGAGGTTGGGAGTTCGAGACCAGCCTGACCAACATGGAGAAACCCTGTCTCTACTAAAAATACAAAATTAGCCGGGCGTGGTGGCGCATGCCTATAATCCCAGCTACTCGGGAGGCTGAGGCAGGAGAACTGCTTGAACCTGGGAGGTGGAGGTTGTGGTGAGCTGAGATTGCGCCACTGCACTCCAGCTTGAGCAACAAGAGAGAAACTCTGTCTCAAAAAAAAAAAAAAAAGATAAAGAAAAGGAATCAGATGCAGAGCGAATAAATGGGACCAACCGCTGGATGTATCAAGCTAATAAGCATAGTTTTAAAACACAGACATTACCCTACCAAACTCATCACAGCAACAGAGCTGTGTTAAAGCTGTTACAAACCCCAATTCTCTGATTAACCCTACTCTATCCCATGTTCCTGCCATTTAGACTTGAGCATACACCACAAACCTCATCCATCAAATGTTCACAGAAAAAGTGAGTCTTACCTGTAGTATGTCAATCCCCAGAAGCAGTTTGATGAGACTCTTAGAATAAGATGCACCCATACTGTAAAAAAGAGACATCTGTTTTCCACTTTGCTTTCCTTGTTTTAATGCTTCTATCATCTTTTCTCAATAAAATTGGTTAAATACATAATTTTAAAGAGGAACTATCCTGTTATACAAGAAATACAGTAGGCCGGGCGTGGTGGCTCAAGCCTGTAATCCCAGCACTTTGGGAGGCCGATCAAGGTCAGGAGATCGAGACCATCCTGGCTAACCCGGTGAAACCCCGTCTCTACTAAAAAATACAAAAAACTAGTCGGGCGAGGTGGCAGATGCCTGTAGTCCCAGCTACTCGGGAGGCTGAGGCAGGAGAATGGCGTAAACCCGAAAGGGGGAGCTTGGAGTGAGCTGAGATCCGGCCACTGCACTCCAGTTTGGGCGACAAAGCAAGACTCCGTCTCAAAAAAAAAAAAAAAAAAGAAAAGAAATACAGAAATGAGCAGATGGCTCTTAGCAAGGGAGACGTAGAGATTTGAAATTCTGGGGGACGGGCGCGGTTGCTCATGCCTGTAACCCCAGCACTTTGGGAGGGTGAGGCGGGCGGATCATGAGGTCAGGAGATCAAGACCATCCTGGCTAACACGGTGAAACACTGTCTCTACCAAAAAAAAAAAAAAAAAAAAAAGCCAGGCATAGTGGTGTGCCCCTGTAATCCCAGCTACTCGGGAGGCTGAGACAGAAGAATGGCATGAACCTGGGAGGCGGAGCTTGCAGTGAGCCAGGATCGTACCACTGCACTCCAGCCTGTGTGACAGAGCAAGACTCTATCTCAAACAACGAAAAAAAAGAAATTCTGTCAACACAGGTCAAACACATTCTAGAAAACACTGATTGTTAGGCTCATAACCACAACCTTAGGAATTTCAAAGTTATGTTTACTTTGAGGAAAAGAGAGCTTACACCAAAAATGAAATTTGAAACAACTGCGCTCTCCCTCCCCAGCCCCACGCAATTAGCAGAACAGACTGAATTTCAGCAAGATTCCATGCCTCCTCTCCACACCTGGCTTCCTCATCCTGCAGACGCTCACAAGGCAAAAGGCAGTTCCTGAAACTGTCTTCATCCTCAATGTACGACTCCAGGCCACTAACAAATTCTTCTATTATCTTAATAAGGAGATTTAAAAAATAAAAAAGAATAAATTTTTAGTTTAATATTTGCTGTTAAAAATCATTTTAGCCCACTCAACTTTACACCAGTGTCCTTAAATTCCAAATTCTAGAGTTATGCTGGCACAAGCAAAAATACCAGGGGAAAAATACATACTTTGGGATAGGAAGGGTGTCTCCTCAGGGTCTGAAAGAGCTTCTTTTGGAAAGCTATTTGGTCCACAGCTACGCAGAAAAAAGAAGAGCTGGTCACCAGTTTCCTACCATAGTTTTCCTTCTCTAAAAACCCGTTTCTTCCTGATAAAACCAATAAAAATATTTTCAACCCAATTTCAGAGCCAAATCTTTTTTTTTTTTTTGAGATGGTGACTTGCTCTGTCACCTAGGCTGGAGTGCAGTGGGGTGATCTCGGCTCACTGGAACCTCCGCCTCCCGGGTTCAAGTGATTCTCCTGCCTCAGCCTCCCAAGTAGCTGTTACTACTGGCACCCGCCACCACGCCTGGCTAATTTTTTTCTATTTTTAGTAGAGATGGGGTTTCACTGTATTATCCAGGATGGTGTCGACATCCTGACCCCGTGATCCGCCTGCCTCAGCCTCCCAAAGTGCTGGGATTATAGCCGTGAGTCACCGCGCCCGGCCTAGACTCAAATCTTCTAAACCTACATAAAAGACTTAGCTTTGATAGCAGATAGCCACTAAGTGCTCTAAAAAAGACCTGCCATAACCTTAGCAAGATAGAATAATCTGTTCCCCCAGAACACAATCTTACATGGCTCTATAAATTTTCTTTTGAAATTACTCTGACACTGATATAGTTGCTTTCTGGATATTTATTTTTTCATAAGAAAACACAAAATAAATAATAGTATATAACATTTTTTCTAGTGAAAGGATTAGAAATGCTTTACTTAACAGGTAGTAATGAGGACCAAAGACTGTACCATTTTCTTTTTCCTTTTTTTTTTGAGACGGAGTCTCACTCTGTCACCTAGGCTGGAGTGCAGTGGCGTGATCTTGGCTCACTGCAACCTCCACCTCCCGGGTTCAAGCAATTCTCCTGACTCAGGCGCCTGAGTAGCTGGGACTACAGACGCACGCCGCCATGCCCAGCTAATTTTTTGTATTTTAGTAGAGACATGTTGCTCAGGTTGGTCAGGAATTCCTGAGTTCAGACAGTCTGCCCGCCTCGGCCTCCCAAAGTGCTGGGATTTATAAGTGTGAACCACCATGTGCGACCTGGCTGTACCATTTTCTAAAAAGCAATTTCAACTTTGTCTCAAGATGGATGGTCCTGTCATTTCTAATCTTCATTGCCTCTGTTTAGAAAACCCATGATTGGCCAGGTGCAGTGGCTCACACCTGTAATCCCAGCACTTTGGGAGGCCGAGACGGGTGGATCACGAGGTCAGGAGATCGAGACCATCCTGGCTAACATGGTGAAACCTCGTCTCTACTAAAAATACAAAAAAATTAGCCGGGTGTGATGGCAGGCGCCTGTAGTCCCAGCTACTTGGGAGGCAGAGGCAGGAGAATGGCGCCACTGCTCTCCAGCCTGGGCGACAGAGCGAGACTCTGTCTCAAAAAAAAAAAAGAAAGAAAAGAAAACCCATATTCAATCCTGAGCTCTTTCATTAAACCCAGAGAATAAAATTAGATTAAAATATTACCTAGTTGATTCTGACTCTCTCTGGTTTTAAGAATAATTTCTGATGTCTTAAGAAGCTTTAGAGACGCTGTCATTTTCTTCAACTTCATTAGGAATATGAGATGGAAAGTGGTTGCTTCCTGGTTTCTGAAAATTGACAAAATTTTAAAGAATATGGCAAATAGTGAAGGAAAAATGAAAACTTAAACCCAGGAATAATAATCCTGAGAGGAAAACTGATGTGTTCCTTAAAAATTATACTAGGATTGATGCTGTAGTGAAATAAAGTATCTTCAGCAATAGTGGCTTCCAAAACAAACAATTCATATCAACAAACAGAATTATTTTCACCTATTAAGTTTTCATTTGAAGAATTCAAAATGTGCGATTTCTGGCCAGGCAAGGTGGCTTACACTGGAATCGCAGCATTTAGGAGGCCAAGGCAGGAGGATCACTTGAAACCAGGAGTTCAAGACCAGCCTGGGCAACAAAGCAAGACCCCCTATCTCCACACACACAAAAAACTAGTTAGGTGAGGAGATGCGCACCTGTAGTCCCAGCTACTTAGGAGGCTAAGGTGGAAGGATAACTTGAGCCCAGGAGGTTGAGGCTATAGTGAGCTCTGATAGTGCCACTGCACTCCAGCCTGGGTGACAGAGCAAGACTCCGTCTCAAAAAAAAAAAAAAAGAGAGAAAAGAAAACCCAGATTCAATCCTGAGCTCTTTCATTAAACCCAGAGAATAAAATTAGATTAAAATATTACCTAGTTGATCCCCATCTCTAAAAAAATAAATTCAAACAAACAAGTGCCTAACAAGAATAACCCACGGAAATGTTTTCCATCCAAATTCTAAACTAGCCAGTGTCTCTCAAGCTGTTGCCTGCAAATCACTGTACTAGAATCACTGGGAAGATGCATATTCCTGGCCGGGCGTGGTGGCTCACACCTGTAATCCCAGCACTTTGGGAGGCTGAGACAGGCAGATCACCTGAGGTCAGGAGTTCAAGACCAGCCTGGTGAAACCCAGTCTCTACTAAAATGACAAAATTAGCTGGGTGTGGTGGCGCGCGCCAGTAGTCCCAGCTACTCAGGAGGCTGAGGCAAGAGAATCACTTGAACTAGTAGGCAGATGTTGCACTGAGCCGAGATTGTGCCACTGCTGTGTTATCCAAGCTGAAGTATAGTAGCGTGATCTCAGCTCACTGCAACATCCACCTCCTGGGTTCAAGCGATTCTCCTGCTTCAGCCTCCTGAGTAGTTGGGATTACAGGTGCATGACACCACGCCCAGATAATTTTTGTATTTTTAGTAGAGATGGGGTTTCGCTATGTTGGCCAGGCTGGTCTCGAACTCCTGACCTCAGGTGATCTGCCTGCCTTGGCCTCCCAAAGTGCTGGGATTACAGGCGCGAGCCACCGTGCCTGGCCCACAATTTCCTTTTCTAAATCAAGTTTATTCCTAACATGGTTTTGGACTTGCAATTTTTATCATTATAATTGCTGTTCATCAAGCATTTTCATCTATTTCAGTGGAACTGACCAAGAAGCACACTTAAATTCCAATAACCTAATAAGAAATAACTCTTCAATCCATAAATTAGTAGAAGCTAAGCTATGAGGATGCAAAGGCATTAAGAATAACATAATGGGCCGGGTGTGGTGGCTCAAGCCTGTAATCCCAGCACTTTGGGAGGCCGAGACGGGCGGATCCATGAGGTCAGGAGATCGAGACCATCCTGGTTAACACGGTGAAACCCCATCTCTACTAAAAACTACAAAAAACTAGCCAGGCGAGGTGGCGGGCGCCCGTAGTACCAGCTACTCAGGAGGCTGAGGCAGGAGAATGGTGTCAACCCAGGAGGCGGAGCTTGCAGTGAGCTGAGATCTGGCCACTGCACCCCAGCCTGGGCGACAGAGGAGACTCCATCTCAAAAAAAAAAAAAAAAAAAAAGAATGACATAATGAGGCCAGGCACACCTGAAATCCCAGCACTTTGGGAGGCCGAGGTGGGTGGATTACTGGAGGTCAGGCGTTTGAGACCAGCCTGACTAACATGGTGAAACCCATCTCTACTAAAAATACAAAAATTAGCCAGGCATGCCTGCACGCACCTGTAAACTCAGCTACTTGGGAGGCTGAGGCAGGAGAATGGCTTGAACCTGGGACGTGGAGGTTGCAGTGAGCCAAGATTGTGCCACTGCATTCCAGACTGGGCAAGAAAAGCCAAACTCCATCTCAAAAAAAAAAAGATATAAAGGTCCAGACGTGGTGGCTCTCGCCTGTTAATCCCAGCACTTTGACAGGCCAAGGTGGGTGGATCACTTGAGGTCAGGAGTTCGAGACCCCCCCACCTCTTGGCCAACATGGTGAAACCCCGTCTCTACTTAAGATACAAAAAAATTAGCCGGGCGTGGAGGCTGGTGCCTGTAATCCCAGCTACTGGGGAGACTGAGGCTGGAGAATCGCTTGAACCTGGGAGGTGGAGTTTGCAGTGAGCCGAGATTGTGCCACTGCACTCCAGCCTGGGTGACAGAATGAGACTCCATCTCAAACCACCACCACCACCACCACAAGAATGATATAGTGGACTTTGGAGACACGAGGAAAAGGGTCGGGGGACTCAGGGATTAAAAAATACACATTGGGTACACTATACACTCTTCAGGTGATAGGTGCAACAAAATTTCAGAAATCACCGCTAAATAACTTGTTTATGCAACCAAACACCACCTGTTCCCTAAAAACCTAGTAAAACAAAAACAAACCAACACAAATCAAGTTAGAACTGCTTTAATAGAGTAGACGAGAGCAATAAATGAACTATCAACCTCCCCGGCCCCGGCTCCGTTTTTGAGACACGGTCTCTCTCGCTGTGTCGCCTAGGCTGGAGTGCAGTGGTGCTATTATTGACTCATTGCACACTCGACGTCCTGAGCTCAAGTGATACTCCCACTTCAGCCTCCTCAGTAGCTGGGACGACAGGCGCATACCACCAAGCCCAGCAGAAAGACACCTGTGGGGATTATCCCATCTCAGGGCAGATGAGGAAACCGAGGATTCGGGCGCGGAGTCTCAGAGAAGAACGACGACCGCGGACCAGGCCTAGAGATTAGGCCGCAGGGGAGCGGGGCCTGCAGAGACTATGACCACTGCTCCACTTACTCACCAAGAAGTCGTCACTCGTAGTTTTGTTTATTTATTTATTGTTTTGAGACGGAGTCTTGCTCTGTCGCCCAGGCTGGAGTGCAGTGGCGCAATCTGGGCTCACTGCAAGCTCCGCCTCCCGGGTTCAAGCCATTCTCCTGGCTCAGCCTCCCGAGTAGCTGGGACTACAGGCGCCCGCCACCACGCCCGGCTAATTTTTTTCTATTTTTAGTAGAGACGGGTTTCACCGTGTTAGCCAGGATGGTCTCGATCTCCTGACCTCCTGATTCGCCCGCCTCGGCCTCCCAAACTGCTGGGATTACAAGGGTGAACCACCACGCCGGCCCGCCGCAGGTAGTTTTCCACTTTCCCGCCAGGCCCGACGCTGCTCTGACGCCACCAAGGCGCGCCACGTCGTGACGTCAACTTTCGCGCCGGAAGTGTAAGGCCGGGCAGCCCAGCTGAAGGCAGTAAGCTGGCCTCTCCGTTGCAGGGTAGTTCTGGGATATCGGGGCAAAGGGGCGTGAGAAGGCCCGGAGGCGAAGTCGAAGAGAAGCCGAAGAGAAGCAACTGCGCCCTGGAGAAGAGAAGCTCGCCCATTCCCGACTGGGAGCCAGCTTTCAGTGAAGATGGCAGGGCCAGAACTGTTGCTCGACTCTAACATCCGCCTCTGGGTGGTTCTACCCATCGTTATCATCACTTTCTTCGTAGGCATGATCCGCCACTACGTGTCCATCCTGCTGCAGAGCGACAAGAAGCTCACCCAGGAACAAGTATCTGACAGGTCAGCCCCCTCCCTTCTCCTGCCTACCTCACACCGCCGTGACCTTGGGCAAGAAAGTGCAGGAGTTGTGTCAATTTGCCTAGGTTCACGTCGCGTCCCCACTGGCAGGGTGACCTTACCCGTTATCTCTGTGTTTCACTTTTGTCCCCTGTGAAATGGGGATGATAACAGTACCTGCTTCATAGACAGATAGGAATCAAATTAGATGATGTCTGTAAAGCCCTTAGCACAGGATCTAGGACGTATTGAGTTTTGAAAAAAAACGGTGCTGTTAATCCTTTACGTTAGTCGCCAACCTTCGGTGGGTTTACCTATGAATTATCCTTTCGTTGAGAAGAGTGCCAGGTGCGTTACTGCTTTTAGTCTTTGTAATATCCAGTCAAGTGAGTGTGATAATCTGCATTCTACCAAATTACTGTACCAGGAGTCGGACCTGGCGGGACTGTCAGCTGAGATGCTAAGTACCAAAGCTCTTTGCAGTCTGTAAAACTGCTGTTAGAGATGTAAGGAATTGTAGTTATCATTTCCCCCCTAGAGTGGAGGCAACTTCCTCACATATTTCATTGCAGTATTTATTTATCTACGTATTTACTTATTTTTGAGACAGAGCTTCGCTCTCGTGGCCCGGGCTGGAGTGCAGTGGCGTTATCTCAGCTTGCTGCAACCTCCGCCTCCCAGGTTCAAGCGATTCTCCTGCCTCAGCCTCCCGAGTAGCTGGGATTACAGGCCCACACCACTACACCTGACTAATTTTTGTATTTTTTGTAGAGACAGAGTTTCACCATCTTGGCCAGGCTGTTCTCAAACTCTTGACCTCAGGTGATCCACCTGCCTTGGCCTCCCAAAGTGCTGGGATTACAGTTGTGAGCCACCACGCCCAGCCCCTCATTGCAATATTTATATACAGAAACAGGAATTTGAGATGATTTTAGATGGTTATCTAGACATGTACCCCTTCATATTAGAGTAATAGTTTTCTCCCAGCTACTTGGGATGCTGAGGCAGGAGGATTGTTGGAGACCAGCCTGGGCAACGTAAGGAGACATTGTCTCTTAGAAAAACAAGCAATTATCAGTCAGTTCTGATTACGTTCAGAAACCATCTCAGGTAAGTGCTACTGTATGTTTAGCACCTCCCTCTCACATTAATTTCTCGTTTTAATAAAGAGAGTAAGCCTCAGACTAAGAACTTTCCACAGGTAATAGTATCTAGTTAAAATTTAATAATGTTGTTTTGATTCTACTGTACTTATTTTAAGTTACTTTCTTTTTTGTGACAATACTGTATTTCCATTTGCTGGTAATTTAAAGATTCCTTTAAAATCATATAGATGGGAAAAAAGTTGATATATAAAAAGTATTAAATATGTAATGACACAAGTGCTAGACAAAAATTCTGACCCATGGCATGAGAACGACTGAAGTTTATTTAGGAAGCACTGCTGTAACATTTCCCAATTATGCCAAGAAGAATAGCAACCATTTACTCTGTCAGGCACTATGCGAAGCACTTGTATTCATTAACTTATTTAAAACTCAGAACAACTCTATGAGGTACATATTGTTGTCTCATTTTATAGAAAGTGAAGCTTTAACAAGTTCCATGGTCACACATGGTGACATTCAGGACTTCACACCAAGCCTTCTGGTCTTGGGCTTTTCGACTATACCACAGCGATCACTGTCTTTCGGTAGCATTAGTTTTAGAACTGACCAGAGCCAGCACCCCACCCTGGAGTGAACCTTAAGAAGTCAACTTACTGGCTGGGTGTAGTGGTGGCTCACCCCTGTAATCCCAGCACTTTGGGAGGCCGAGGTGGGTGGATCACAAGTTCAGGAGATTGAGAACATCCTGGCTAGGATGTTTCTACTGAAAATACAAAAAATTAGCTGGGCATGGTATGCTGGGCGCCTGTCGTCCCAGCTACTCAGGAGACTGAGGCAGTAGAATTCCTTGAACCCAGGAGGCAAGAGCTTGCAGTGAACTGAGATCATGCCACTGCACTCCAGCCTGGATGACAGAGTAAGACTCTGTCTCAAAAAAAAAAAAAGTCAACTTACTGCTTGAGTGTGGTGGCTTACGCCTGTAATCCCAACACTTTGAGAGGCCGAGGCAGGCAGATCACGAGGTCAAGAGATCAAGACCATCCTGGCCAACATGGTGAAACCCTGTCTTAACTAAAAATACAAAAATTAGCTGGGCGTGCTGGCACATGCCTGTAGTCCCAGCTACTCGGGAGGCTGAGGGAGGAGAATCACTTGAACCCAGGAGGCGGAGGCTGCAGTGAGCCGAGATCACACCACTGGCAGCCTGGCGACAGAGGAAGACTACATCTCAAAAAAAAAAAAAAAAAAATGTCTATTTATCACAGAAAGAAAGGCTGTAGAAAAATGCAAAGTGGGCCGGGTGCAGTGGCTCACGTCTGTAATCCCAGCACTTGGGAGGCCGAGGCAGGTGGATCACGAGGTCAGGAGATCGAGACCATGCTGGCTAACACGGTGAAACCCGGACTCTACTAAAAATACAAAAAAATTAGCCGGGCGTGGTGGCGGGCACTTGTAGTCCCAGCTACTTGGGAAGCTGAGGCAGGAGAATAGCATGAACCCGGGAGGCAGCCCTTGTAGTGAGCCGAGATCGCGCCACTGGGCGACAGAGCAAGACTCCGTCTCAAAAAAAAAAAAAAAAAAAAAAAAAAGCAAAGTGGAGAAAACTCAGACATTTAGCATTTTTTGGCACATAAATTTTTCTTATTTTAGCCTTACATTAGCGCTACGGCAGATACTCCTAAATACATTTTTACAATTGAAGAAAAGGGATCCTGGAAAAGTTAAGTAGTCTTCCCAAAGTAACCAAAGTAGGGAAATATTGTGCCTGTACTTGAACTCAGATCAGTCTCACTCCCAGTTTAAACCCTCTTGAACCATGATTCCTGCTGTTGTAGATTCTCTACCATGATTTTCTGCCCATGGTTCACTATTAGAGCAATGGTTCTGAATTATATCTGATCCAAAGCTCTCTTTTGTAACCCCAAAATGAAATTCACAGTTAGTGTAGTCTGTTTACAATAACTTTTTTTTTTTTTGGAGACCAGTCTCACTCTGTTGCCTAGGCTGGAATGCAGTGGCGCAATCTCGGCTCACTGAAACCTCTGCCTCCCCAGCTGAAGTGATTCTCCTGCCTCAGCCTCTCGAGTGTCTGCGATTACAGGCATGCGCCACCACGCCCGGCTAATTTTTGTATTTTAGTAGAGACGAAGTGTGAGCCATCACACTCAGCCAAGAACATTTCCTTAAGAAGGAATGTAACAGCTGGGCACAATGGCACATGCTTGTAATCCCAGCACTTTGGGAGGCTGAGGCGGGCAGATCTTTTAAGGTCAGGGGTTCGAGACCAGCCTGGCCAACATGGTGAAACCCCATCTCTACTAAAAATACAAAAATTAGCCGGGTGTGGTGGCATGTGCCTGTAATCCCAACTACTCGGGAGGCTGAGGCAGGAGAATCACATGAACCTAAGGACTGGAGATTACAGAGAGCCGAGATCTCGGCGCTGAACTCCAGCCTGGGCGACAGGAAGACTCCGTCTCAAAAAAAAAAAAAAAATTCCACAGATTTCCACACGTATCCCTAGAGGGCAGTACCACCCCCATGAGGAACCAACCACCGCTCTAGAGAAAACTCAATGTCTCTGCTCATAATTGCTGCATCCCTTAAGTGAGGTAGCTGGATTATACCAGCTCTTACATGGAGTGACTCAGCCTCATCAAGTCATCATTTGACTTGGTAAAATGCTGTACACTCTGAACCAGCCTAAGTCCAAGAAAAAGGTGTGTTTTAGTTGTAAAACTTTTTTTTTTTTTAAGAGACAAGTCTTGCTGTGTCCCCCAGGCTGGAGAGCACTGGCACAGTCAAGGCTTACTGCAACCTCAATATCTCAGGCTCAAGTGATCCTCCCGCCTCAGCCTCTCGAGTAGCTGGGACTATAAACGTGTACCACCATGCTCAGCTAGTCTTTAGATTTTTTGCAAAGATGGGGTCTTCTCTGTTGCCCAAGCTGGTCTCAAACTCCTGGTCTCAAGTGATCCTTCCATCTCGGCCTTCCAAAATGCTGGAATTATAGGCATGCGCCACTGTGCCCAGCGGTATAAAACATTTTTCTAAATATGCTGTAAATGTCCATTAGCAGCCTGGCGTGGTGGCTCACGCCTGTAATTCCAGCACTTTGGGAGGCAGAGGCAGGCAGATCACGAGGTCAAGAGATTGAGACCATCCTGGCTAATACGGTGAAACCCGTCTCTACTAGAAATACAAAAAATTACCTGGGCATGGTGGGATGCGCCTGTAATCCCAGCTACTCGGGAGGCTGAGGCAGGAGAATCGCTTGAACTGGGAGGCAGATGTTGCAGTGAGCCGAGATTGTGCCACTGCACTCCAGCGTAGGCGACATAGCAAGACTATGTCTCAAAAAAAGAACATTTCCATTCGCACCAGGCATGGTGGCTCAAGCCTGTAATCTCAGCACTTTGGGAGACCGAGACAGGTGGATCACATGAGGTCAGGAGTTGGAGATAAGGCTGGCCAGCACGGCGAAACCCCATCTCTACTAAAAATACAAAAATTAGCTGGGCGTGGTGATGCACACCTGTAGTCTCAGCTCTCTGCAGGCTGAGGCAGGAGAATCGCTTGAACCCAGAAGGCAGAGGTTTCAGTGAGCCAAGATCACGCCACTGTACTCCAGCCTGGGTGGCAGAGCGAGACGAGACAATGTCTCAAAAAAAAAAATTTTTTTTTTAACAGGTTTTAAGCGAAAGCTGTAAAATACATGAATAAAATATATTAGACTAGGTTTGGGGATAGAGTATGTGTAAAAAATGGTTCTCAGACTTGACAAATATTCTACTGACTTTTTGGAAAGGAAGAAACATTGATTCTTCAGAATGTGGAACTCTGGTTTGAGAAGTACTGATTTTAAAGTTTTATTCTAAGAAAATATCTTTCAGGCCTGGTGCAATGGCTCATATCTATAATCCCAGCACTTTGGGAGGCTGAGATGGGAGGATCCCTTGAGCCCAGGAATTTGAGACCAACCTGGCAACATAGTTAGACCCTGTTTCTGCAAAAAACAAAATAAATAGAAGATGTTCTTCAGTTGCAAATTACAAAGTTTTATCTTCATAACAGTACAGAGACTTATTTTTAGATATTCATGAAAATAAAAATACAAAATTAAAAATTTCTTGTAGAATTTTCTAACTTCAGAGAACATAGCTATGGATCTCAGCTTAAGAAAGCAAGTGTTTAGAAAATACAGGATAATTTACGATTGCTTATTTAGGTCTTGAAATACATCAGGGTCACGATACTCAACTTCATTTCTACATAATTGTTCAGCGGTGTAAATGTAGGAGATCTAGATGAATTCCTCTTGATTACACTGCCTGGGAAAGTCTTGAGTTATCGTAGACTGAACAAGTGTTTTCCATTTGTTTTTCTGGAGACAGGGTCTTGCTTTGTCACCCAGGCTGGACCAAAGAGGTCGAGGCTGCAGTGATTGAGGCTGCAATCACAGTGGTGCGATCATGGCTCACTTCAGCCTCGATCTTCCGGGCTCAAGTGATCCTCCCACCTCAGCCTCCCGAGTAGCTGAGACTACAGGCACATGCCACTGCACCTGGCTAATGTTTAAATTTTTTGTAGAGACAGTGGTCTCATTATGCTGCCTAGGCTGGTCTCGAACTCCAGGGCTCAAGCGATCCTCCCGCCTCAGCCTCCCGAAGTATTGAGATTACAGGCGAGAGCCACCACACCTGGCTGTGAACAAGGTTTTTTGATGGCCTACCATGTGCCTTGTACTCTGCCGCATGCTATGGGGTACAGTATAAGACAAGGTCACAGCCCTGCTCTCAGAGTTTCTGTTCAAGTGATAAAATATGCAAAGGGAAAAATAATAGACATTGTTAATCTAGTGCTTAGGATGTGCCAGGTAGAGTCATATAAGATCATATATATGAAGAACTCAGCCTAAAATTCTCCACTTGGCTGGGTGTGGTGGCTCACACCTGTAATCCCAGCACTTTGGGAGGCTGAGGCAGATGGATCACTGGAGTCCAAGAGTTAGAGACCAGCCTGGGCAACATAGTGAGACCCTGTCTCTACAAAAAAAAAAAAACACAAAAGTTTGCCAGGTGTCATGGTGTGTGCTTGTAGCCCTAGCTACCCAGGAAGCTAAGATGGGAGGATCACTTGAGCTCCGGAGGTCAAGGTTGTCATGAGCCAAGATTGTACCATTGCACTCTAGCCTGGACAACAAAGTAAGACCCTGTCTCAAAAAACAAAAAATCCTTCATTAGTTTCCTTTTGCTCTTAAGACAATGATCAAAATACAGTGGGACCTGGCTGGGCACGGTTTTTCATGCCTGTAATCCTAGCACTTTGAGAGGCCGAGGCAGGCAGATCATCTGATGACAGGAATTCGAGACCAGCCTGGCCAACATGGTGAAACCCCATCTCTACTAAAAATACGTGAATTAGCTGGGTGTGGTGGCACGTGCCTGTAACCCCAGCTACTTGGGAGGACGAGGCAGGAGAATCACTTGAACTCGGGAGGCAGAGGTTGCACTGAGCTGGGATTGCGCCATTGCAGTTCAGCCTGGGAGACAGAGTGAGATTCCATCTCAAAAAAAAAAAAAAAAATACAGTGGGACCAGTCTGGCTCTTGCACACCTCTGAAGTCTCGTTTTCACCACATTTTCTGTAGTTCTCCTTCTTCCAGCCATATGGCCTTTGCTCAGGTTCTCAGAGGCAGAGTGTTTACCTCTATGAGGCTTTTGCCCATTTTGTTTACACCAGCACTTTGCCAAGGTAATCCTCACTCATCCTGAAGAGTCCAGCTTAATCCTACATCCTCAGCAAACCCATCTCTCAGACCTTGACTTCCCAGACTCCATCACCTCCTGCTTATGCACTCCTCCAATACCATCCATCTCTCTTCCTAGGACATGATAATTGAATTTCACATTTATTCTTCTGGTTATTTGGTTAATGTCTTTCTCCCTCACTAGAGTTTGACCGTCATAAGATATGTGTATTTCGATCACCATTCTTCAGGTCACCTGGCACTTAGAAGTTCAAGAAATATTTGTTCAATGAAAGAATAAATCTACCCTTGTACAGAATATGAATAGAGACTTAGGGAATTTAAGTGACTTGCCCAAGATCACATGGCTAATAAGTGGCAGAGATGGGATTGAACCCACGTGTTCAACTCCAGAGCTTAAGTTTTTACCCATTACTCTAGACCCAGTGCTTCTTAGACTGTCAATGGTGAAGGGCCGGTTTTGGGGTTTTTTGTTTTTTAAATTTCTAATCTCTTGTAGGCTAATACTTTTGTAAAATATTTTGATCATGTATTTGGATGTTGTGACAATGTCAAATTATTATAAAAGTCTCTAAATCCTTACTCTCAATGTCTGTGCTTATCACAGACCAGCATTGGAACACTGACCACACTTTGAGTATCTTTAGCAGCCAGGGAGCAGAATGTATTACATGTTGCCTCTGTAGCCCTGTAGATGAAGTAGAGAACTGTACAGCATAATGAGCTCAGGAGGAAAGTGGAGAGAATTCCATGAGGGCTCCAAGCATTGGGAAAAGCTTCGTGGAGATGCTGAGGCTTGAAGAAGGTGTTAAGACATGATGGAGTAGAACTTGGAAAGGAAAGGGCACTGGAACATTCCCAGCATGTGGAGAAGCTAGAATATGTGTATTGTGACAAGGGAGACCTCAGCGGTACTGACTGCTTAGAACAAGTGGTTTGTATTGAGTAGACAGAGAAAGCCAAACACAGTTTTTTTGTTTGTTTGTTTGTTTGTTTGTTTTTTGAGATGGAGTCCTGCCCCAGGCTGGAGTACAATGGCGTCGACTACGCTCACTGCAACCCCCTATCTTCCAGGTTCAAGTGATTCTCCTGCCTCAGCCTCCCGAGTAGCTGGGATTACAGGCACAGACCAGCACACTTGGCTAATTTTTGTATTTTTAGTAGAGACAGGGTTTCACCATGTTGGCAAGGCTGCTCTCAAACTCCTGACCTCGTGATCCTCCTGTCTCGTCCTCCCAAAGTGCTGGGATTATAGATGAGAGCCACCGTGCCCAGCCCCTACCAAGCACAGGTTTTATTATGTTCATTTCTGTCCATAATTTTTTTTCATGTTTCAAGAAGATTTCCATTACTTTAAGGGCCTTTTCCTCTTTTCCTCCTTTAATGAACTTTTGAGTACCTAGAAAAAATTAATATTTTGATCTCTGTTTTATTTGTCATTTGCGTCTTAGCAACACCCATTTGTTGCATAACACGGTAGTCTTTGTTTTTTTTTTTGGAAGCAGGGTCTTAACTGTTGCCCAGGCGGGAGAACAGTGGCACCATCTCAGCTCATTGCAACCTCTGCCTCTCGGGTTCAGGTGAGCCTTCTACCTCAGCCTCCTGAGTAGCTGGGACTACAGGCACGTGCCACCGGCCTGGCTAATTTTTGTATTTTTTTTTTTTTTTTTTTAGAGACAGGGTCTTGCTGTGTTCTCACACTCCTGGGCCTAAGTGATCCACCTGCCTTTGCCTTCCAAAGTGCTGGGATTAGAGGTGTGAGCCACCACACCCGGCCTAGCACAATATTTGATGATGAACTACGGCTCTAATAGTTAATTTAAGTTCCCCTAGTAATTTCATTTATTTATTCAATAGCTGTTTGCTGAGAGCTTTCTAACAGTCTGACTCCTGGGTAGGATTTCTGTTTGTCCATCAGATAGCAACCCTCTCAAGGCCTGTTCTCATTTCTCTGTAGGTAATAAGAAATTCCTTCTTTTATCCTCACTCTTCTCCCTTTCTCCTGACCCCAGATCTCCTGAGCAGTGTCCAACTATTCTTTTCACTCAGAGAAGGCGTCTTCCTAGCTTATTATCAAATAAGCAAAAGCTGGATGTAATGTCCCAAATGTACCTTCCTCTGAAATATTTATTTGTTCAGAAACATAGTCACTTCTGAAAAATACTTTTCTGAAAACCTAATTGTTAGGTTAAATATGTTTACGGTGGTTTCAAAGATACTTGTATTTTGGAAAGTTTCCACACAGAGCTGTTACCAAATAGGCCCTCTCTTGTGTTTAAATAGTTCTTCTACTTGACTCTCCGATTTTCTTCTAGTGTTTCACTTTTAAAAATCTCATTGTGTTGGTTGTATTTTTCAGTCAAGTCCTAATTCGAAGCAGAGTCCTCAGGGAAAATGGAAAATACATTCCCAAACAGGTACTCATTTATCTTTTATTAAAAAGCTCCCCGATTCACTGTTGGGCAGTAGATATCTGAATGTTTTATAAGGGGACTTTGGGGAAAGCTGAAGGTTGGCAACTTAGTAATTAAGCTGTGGCCTGGTGGTGTTTGCTGTCATGGTGACCTCACCCTTCTTAGGAAATTGTTTTTAAATGTGACTCAGCTAAAGTGTCAGGTTGCCTGCCAAGTAGGCTGACAGCTCTGAGCGGAAAAGCATATCCTAAAGGCCTTCTGACTAAGCCCCTGGGGAGTAATTTGACAATTTGCTGTGTCATAGCTCTTATACTTAAAACACTTTTTTTCCTCTACTAGTCTTTCTTGACATGAAAATATTACTTCAACAACCCAGAGGATGGATTTTTCAAAAAAACTAAACGGAAGGTAGTGCCACCTTCTCCTATGACTGGTATGTTTATTCCTTTCACTCATCTTTAAGGAAGGTTTTTAACATAGGTCATTGAGTGGGGTGGGGTGGGTGTGGGAGAGGGCAGGGAGGGTGTCATTTTGTTTAAATGTTAAATTGCAGAAGATAGTAATCTTAGACCTTGGAAATCATCTAGTACAGGGATCTATGGAAGTGGAATTCTCTTTTTCAGTTAGATTTTCTGAGAACCCTAATGTATAAAGTGGATTAAAAAAAATAGTTCTCAGGCCGGGCGCGGTGGCTCAAGCCTGTAATCCCAGCACTTTGGGAGGCCGAGACGGGCGGATCACGAGGTCAGGAGATCGAGACCATCCTGGCTGACACGGTGAAACCCCGTCTCTACTAAAAAATACAAAAAATTAGCCGGGCGAGGTGGCGGGCGCCTGTAGTCCCAGCTACTCGGGAGGCTGAGGCAGGAGAATGGCGTGAACCCGGGAGGCGGAGCTTGCAGTGAGCCGAGATCACGCCACTGCACTCTATCTAGCCTGGGCGGCAGAGCGAGACTCTGTCTCAAAAAAAAAAAAAAAATAGTTCTCAGCTGATGGAGTGGGGAGACCAGAGCTGTTGTCCGTGGGTCTCTCCTTATTGCTGTTCTCAGGACCCAGGGTTCTAGGGAGCACAGTTGGAAAAGCATTCCAGCCTGGCTCTCACCCAGTGCCTGGATCCCCTTCCGACAGATGGCTGCCCAGCTTCTGCCTAAATGAGGAAGAGTGCACTACTTCCGAGACATGCCATTTTGTTGTTAGATGTGATTGTTTGGTCTATCCTACAGTTTTGGCTCTCACATTTTCTACTTCCACTGATCCCAGTCATGTGAAAAATACAGCATGTTAAAAGTAAAACAGGCCAAGTATGGTGGCTCATGCCTGTAATCCTTGCATTTTGGGAGGCCGAGGCAGGCAGATTGCCTGAGGTCAGGAGTTCGAGACCAGCCTGGTTTACATGGTGAAACGCCGTCTCTACTAAAAATACAAAAGTTAGCCCGGCATGGTGACAGGTGACTGTAGTCCCAGCTACTTCGCAGGCTGAGTCAGGAGAATTGCTTGAACCCCGGAGATGGAGGTTGCATTGAGCTGAAGTCCCATCACTGCACTCCAGCCTGGGCGACAGAGCAAGACTCTGTCTCCAAAAAATAAAAATAAAAAAAAAAGGAAAACAAAGTAATTTGTTGTTTTGTGTTGACTCTCCTCTCATTTTAGTACTATTCACTTCTTTAGGTGAGACAGCCAGCTATTTTAAACCCATAGGGAAGGTATTATAATTAGTTTTTTTTTAAGAGTGACTAACGTTGTATGGAGTTCATTTTTTAACAAGTTTTTAAGAAAATTTACAAGAAACAAAAGACCATTAAATATATGAGAAGTTACTTGACGTCACTAATAATCCATGGAATACCGATTAAAACAAGGTATCTTTTTTTTTTTTTTTTTTTTTTGAGATGGGAGTCTCACTCTCTCACCCAGGCTGGAGTGCAGTGGTGGCGATCTCAGCTCAATGCAGGCTCTGCCTCCTGGGTTCACACCATTCTCCTACCTCAGCCTCTTGAGTAGCTGAGATTACAGGCGCCCGCCACCACACCCGGCTAATTTTTTGTATTTTTAATAGAGATGGGGTTTCACCATGTTAGCCAGGATGGTCTTGATCTCCTGACCTCGTGATCCACCCGCCTTGGCCTCCCAAAGTGCTAGGATTACAGATGTGAGTCACCGTGCCCGGCCAAGATATCCATTTTTTTTTAGCCCCATAAGCTGTCAAAAGATTGAAAAGATTGAACCGGGCGCGGTGGCTCATGCCTGTAATCCCAGCACTTTGGGAGGCTGAGACGGGCGGATCACAAGGTCAGGAGATCGACACCACGGTGAAACCCCGTCTCTACTAAAAATACAAAAAATTAGCCGGGCGTGGCGGCGGGCGCCTGTAGTCCCAGCTACTCAGGAGGCTGAGGCAGGAGAATGGCGTGTACCCGGGAGGCGGAGCTTGCAGTGAGCCGAGATCGCGCCACTGCACTCCAGCCTGGGGGACAGAGCGAGACTCCATCTCAAAAAAAAAAAAAAGATTGAAAAGATTGGCAGGATCCACTATTGTCAATGTCGAGGAAGTTAGGCCCCCTCACCATTGGCGGGAGTGGCGAGAGGTGGGGCTTTGCTGACAGTCTGACAATATCTATCAATTTTAAATGTACAAATCCTTGGACCTAGAAATTCTAAGAAGTTCTCTTACAGAAACACATAAACATGTAGATGTATGTGCAAGATAATTGTCGGCAGCATCATTTATCATTGTCAAAAACAGTGGAAACAATCCATAGGTCTACTCAAAAGTGATTGGTGTGACCACACCGTGGAATCCTGTGCAGACATTAAAAATATTGAGACTGGGTACGGTGACTGACACCTGTAATCCCAGCACTTTGGGAGGCCGAGGCAGGCAGATCACTTGAGGTCAGTCAGGAATTCAAGACCAGCCTGGTCTGGTGAAACCCCATCTCTACTAAAAATACAGAATTAACTGGGCATGGTGGTGTGTGCCTGTAATCCCAGCTAGTTAGGAGACTGAGGCAAGAGAATCACTTGAACCTGGGAGGCAGAGGTTGCAGTGATCTGAGATCATGCCACTGCACTGCAGCCTGGGCGATAGAGTGAGACTATGTCTCAAAAAACAAAACAAAACAAACAAACAAAAATGCCCAGCACAATGGTTCACGCCTGTAATCCCAGCACTTTGGGAGGCCAAAGCGGGCAGATCACGAGGTCAGGAGATCGACACCATCCTGGCTAACATGGTGAAGCCCTATCTCTACTAAAAATACGAAAAATTAGCTGGGCATGGTGGTGGGCGCCTGTAGTCCCAGCTACTTGGGAGGCTGAGGCAGGAGAATGGCATAAAACCGCGAGGCAGAGTTTGCAGTGAGCTGAGATCGTGCCACTGCACTCCAGCCTGGGCAAGAGAGCAAGACTCCATCTCAAAAAAAAAAAAAAAAAGGAAATATTGAGAGGGAGCTATTCAGTGTGGAAATATCATCCACAATATATTACTAATAATAAGCATAGTAGCATAGTATCTCCGTTTTGTGTGTGTGTGTGTGTGTATATATATATACACACACACATATACATAAAAGTTGTAATATGTGTATGTAGAGAGAAAGATGGAAGGATATACAACAAATAAGTGTTTAGAGAATGGGCTTAAAAGAACTGTCTACATCATACATTTTTATGTCATTTGATTTTTTTTTAACAATAAACTTATTTTAATTATCAAGTATGTTAAAAATTTACAGAAAATTGGAGCCAGGCACAGTGGCTCACGCCTGTAATCCCAGCACTTTTGGGAGGCTGAGGTGGGTGGATCATGAGGTCAGGAGATTGAGACCATCCTGGCTAACATGGTGAAACCCTGTCTCTACTAAAAATACAAAAAATTAGCCGGGCGTGGTGGCAGGTGCCTATAGTCCCATCTACTCGGGAGGCTGAGGCAGGAGAATGACATGAACTCAGGAGGCAGAGCTCGCAGTGAGCTGAGATTGCACCACTGCACTCCAACATGGGCCCCAGAGCGAGACTCTGTCTCAAAAAAATAAAATAAAATTTACAGAAAACCAGGAGGAAGTCCCTGGCAACAGAGGTAAAACTTAGTGGGTTTCTTGTTTGTGCTTTTGTCTTAGATCCTACTATGCTGACAGACATGATGAAAGGGAATGTAACAAATGTCCTCCCTATGATTCTTATTGGTGGATGGATCAACATGACATTCTCAGGCTTTGTCACAAGTAAGTTACAGACCCAGCCGACTTCATGTTACCCAGAGAGATTCAAGTGCAACTGAGACACTAATATCATAGGTCGTATGTTTTCTTGTGTAAACTGATAATAGTCTTTGAACAAAAAATTTACTATGTGATGACTTTTATGACTTTTGCCCGAAAGTGATCCTAAGTTCATGATGTGGATGCTTTTTAGCCAGATTAGATTCAAGCAAGTGACTTGCTAGCTTGCTTCCAAAACTAATATGGTATTCTAGTTGAGCAGGATAAAGGGAAGCATATTTCTATTTTGACTTCGTTTGCTAGATGTTAGGGTGAGTTTTCTATTTGTTTATAAGTTGATTTGATTTTAATCAATTTGGTTTCTTAGTAACATAGTTCTATGCTTATATATTCCACTTAGAGTTTAACAGATTGGTGCAAATTTTTTCCAAATTTCAGGTCACAGCTCAGTTTGAGTCCCTTCTTCCTCGGTAAGCTAGAAGCAAGTATTATTGAGGGAAACTAGAGCAGAGTGGCATTTTGACTGTCTTTTCTTCAGAAATTGCCACAGATTTTCTTGTGGAAGTCGTTTTCCAAAAGCTATGTGGCACAGAGTTCCCACCTCCTCTGGGAAAGATTCACACTTATTCTAAAAATAAAACAGCTCAGAGTGATTGTGAACTTTTTCTTCTCTGCAGCCAAGGTCCCATTTCCACTGACCCTCCGTTTTAAGCCTATGTTACAGCAAGGAATCGAGCTACTCACATTAGATGCATCCTGGTAAGAACTTTCTTCTGTTTAATAAAAATACAAACCACACTTTGGGAGGTCAGGGTGGGAGGATCACTTGAGCCCAGGAGTTTGAGACCAGCCTGGGCAACAGAGTAAGACCCTGTCTCAAAAAAACAAAAACAGGCGGGGTGCAGTAGCTCACACCTGTAATCCCAGCACTTTGGGAGGCTGAGGCGGGCAGATCACAGGTCAAATCGAGACCATCCTGGCTAACACGGTGAAACCCCATCTCTACTAAAAATACAAAAAATTAGCCAGGCGTGGTGGTGGGCGCCTGTAGTCCCAGCTACTCGGGAGGCTGAGGCAGGAGAATGGCGTGAATCCGGGAGGCGGAGCTTGCAGTGGGAGGAGCTTGCAGTGAGGGGAGATTGTGCTACTGCACTCCAGCCTCAGCAACAGAGTGAGACTCCATCTGGAAAAAAAAAAAAAAACGTAAACAAAAATCACACAAACCAAAATCTAAAACCAGTGCCCCTTAAAGATGAGGATTTCTGGCTGGGTGTAGTGGCTCACACCTGTAATCCCAGCACTTTGGAAGTCTGAGTGGGCGGATCACAAGGTCAGATCGAGACCATCCTGGCTAACAGGGTGAAACCCCGTCTCTATGAAAAATACAAAAAGTTAGCTGGGTGTGGTGACTGGTGCCTGTAGTCCCAGCTACTCAGGAGGCTGAGGCAGGAGAATGGCATGAACCCAGGAGGTGGAGCTTGCAGTGAGCTGAGATCACATCACTGCACTCCAGCCTGTTCGACAGAATGAGACTCTGTCTCAAACCAAAAAAAAAAGATGAGGAGTTCTAATTTGCATACTTCATTGGAATCGGTTTTTTAAAGGTTTTTTTTTTTTTTTTTTCCCCAAGACTGTGTCTCACTCTGTCACCCAGCCTGGAGTGCAGTGGTTCTATGTCACTGCAATCTCCACCTCCTGGGTTCTAGTGATTCTCCTGCCTCAGCCTCCCGAGTACCTGGGATTACAGGCGTGCACCACCACATCTGGGTAATTTTTGTATTTTTCGTGGGGACGGGGTTTCACCATGTTGGCCAGGTTGGTCTCAAACTACTGACCTCAAGTGATCCATCTGCCTCGGCCTCCCATAGTGCTGGGATTACAGGCATGAGCCACCACGCCTGGCCAAAAGTTTTTTTTTTTTTTTTTTTATTGAAACTCCACTCAAAATGCCATGGGTGGTTTATGGCAACTTTTACATGAGTCTAGCAAAAGGAAAGAATGTGTCACCTCTTTTCTGTCACAATTGGGGGCTTAAAACTGCAGGGGTGGATGTATCAGCCCCCAGAAAGTTAAAAGTTTAAGCCAGGAGTTCTGGCCATGCAATCATTTTTAGTCATACCTGGAGCTTATGAGAGTGGAATTTTGTATTATTTTTTTTTCCAAAGTACATTACTATTAATGATAATAGTTTTCATTAGTTCTAGTCACTGTGCTTAGCATTTTCTGTATTTTACCCTCATAGCAACCTATGAAACCTATGTAGGAATTGACATTTGACAACAGTCTGTCCAAATCCAGCACCCATGTGTTATTTACCACTCTTTATAATTTTTAAAAAGAGATTTCTCCTTCTGAATACCACTGTTTTTTTTTTTGTTTTTTTGTTTTTGAATGGCAGAATAAGACAACTTAAAATCTGAAAAGCTCTTAGAAAATACTGCTACAGTATCTGGAACCTAGTAATGCTGCTTCACGTGGCCTCTCCAGACTCTTTTGCCTGTGGCTTCCCAAAGACTGACATAAAACAGAGAAAAAGAATAATGGACAAAATGGGGATTACTAGTGGTAATCTTGACTACTTGGTTTGAGCAGAGTCCTCTAGGATGTGTGGGAGGAGCAGGACAGGCCAGAGGCTGGGAAGTCTGGGCCATGCACAATTCTGCTAGAGAAGAAAAGCTGTACATTATATGAGTACCATGAGTCTATTCAACTTTTACCTTCCGGTCTCCTTGGGCTAAACAAAAACTTCATGGATTGGAGAAAAGCTTATTTATCTTTTCTCAGCATCCAGAGAGGCATGTGACTAAAATGATATCATGGACAGAAGGGAGACTGGAACCCCAGTGTACAATTACCACTGTGGTGAGATCAGCAACATTGTATTCAGACAGGCCATTTACTTACCTGCAGCCTATGGAGTAACCAGAGTAGACTTTTGCCTTTATGTGACCCACTTGTTGGAATGACTATGGATCTTTCCATTTATCATTTTCCATACTCATTTTTGGTTTTAGTTTTTATTATATGCAAGCCTATTTATTTTATGGAGGTTGAGTAGGAAACATAAGCTAAAGGAAGCCTCAGTGATATAGTTCAAAACTTGGAATGACTCTCCCAGTAGCTATAGTCCTCGGTACTATATTTCCTGAAATCCACCTCTCATCCCTTCCTGTAAGTACGGAACACACCCAATGGCTCACGCCTGTAATCCTAGCACTTTGGGAAGCTGAGGTGGGCAGATCACTTGAGGTCAGGAGTTCGACATCAGCTTGGCCAACATGGTGAGACCCCGTCCGTCTCTACTAAAAATACAAAAATTAGCCAGGCATGGTGGTGCGTGCCTGTAGTCCAAGCTACTCAGCAGGTTGAGGCAGGAGAATCTCTTGAATCCCGGTGGCAGAGGTTGCAGTGAGCCGAGATTGCGCCACTGCACTCCAGCCTGGGTGACAGAGCGAGACTCTGTCTCAAAAAAAAAATAATAATAACTATGGAACACACCAACACTTGTGATTTCGAAATCTCTTGGGAATGGAATTCAGAATGAGAGTCGTCTTTGGATTTTTAAAAATGTAGTTCTGTGTTGTTGAGACTGCTTTAACAACTTGTGTTTCTTCTGTGGTTGTGCTTTGGATGAATACAGCCCATCCAAGGTGACTTCTTTACAACACTGAACAACTTTGGGTGGTAGGAAAGTGGGAACGGCATTACTCTCTGATATAATAACTAACCACACCATTTTCCTTTTCCTTTGCCAGGGTGAGTTCTGCATCCTGGTACTTCCTCAATGTATTTGGGCTTCGGAGCATTTACTCTCTGATTCTGGGCCAAGATAATGGTGAGAAGCATGTCAGGTTTACTAAGCAAATACTTCCATAGATGAATCATCCATGTTAGAGCCAGAAAAGTCTTGTAGGTTATGCTGTTTGTTACCACAGTCAAATAAAATGTTTCCTTCCTTCAGTTTCTGAGGTATTCTGAAAGACTTAAAAATTCCAGGGGTCAAACTGAAGATCTCAATTCTCTCTGGCAATGACTGGGACAGTATTTGATTCCCCAGAATCTGATACCATCATGTGAGGGATCCAGCACCAGCAGTATAAGCCTGTGAACCTAAAGCTTAAAGAAGGCCTGGTTTGTCAGTCATTTCATTGACTAGAGCCCTTGCCAGTACTAATCCTTGCTCTCTTGTTTACTGGCTGGGACCTCAGAAAAGTTACTCAACAAGTTCCTTAACTTCAAATTCTCTATTTGCTTATCTGTAAATAAGGACTTTATTAGTTGACCTGTGGGGTTATTAGGAACAGATGAAGTAGAATATGCAAACCACTTAGTGAAGTACTTGGCATACAGTAGTTGCTCAATAACTGGTGCCTGTTATTGTTGAAATTTGAAATGAAGTTTAGAGCTTCCTTTAGTGATCTCTTTTTTGCTGTTACTATCCCCATTTTTCAGGAGACACAAAGTGACTTTCCTAGAGTCACATAGCCAGTGGGTGACAGGGCCAGTCGTGAGGCTGTAGTCCAGTTCTCTAATCTGTGTGAAGCCCATTCTTCCCCTTGGGTGCTGGGGTGCTCGCTGAGTCCTGGCACTCATGTAAGTGTGTCTTATGCTACAGCCGCTGACCAATCACGAATGATGCAGGAGCAGATGACGGGAGCAGCCATGGCCATGCCCGCAGACACAAACAAGGCTTTCAAGGTACACTCTATTCACCATTCAAAGCCGCAGCGATGCTCTGAAAGGTGTTATCAAGAGCTATTTTAAAAATAGCTTCCTTGCAGGGAGTGTTGTGTGGTTCCATCGTTTTAATTTAAACTTA
The DNA here is from genome assembly GCF_003255815.1 of Theropithecus gelada. Lineage (NCBI taxonomy): Eukaryota > Metazoa > Chordata > Mammalia > Primates > Cercopithecidae > Theropithecus > Theropithecus gelada. Next base: position 54,855,267 of record NC_037669.1, read on the forward strand.
GCAAAAACATAGTTTACACGTCTCTTTTTCCTGAGGCAGAACCATTTATTAAGTAAATTGGAAATTCTTGGTACTTTTACTGGTTTTTAAATGCTCACCAGAATTTAATCCACACTATCAATGATGCCATAAAATAATCCAATCAGAGGCGTGAGGTAAACATTTAGAATAATTTGAACGTTTTTGAACCCCATAGATATCAGATATAAATTGCATTAAAAAAAATCAATACTGGCCGGGCGCAGTGGCTCACACCTGTAATCCCAACACTTTGGGAGGCTGAGGCGGGTGGATCAGGAGGTCAGGGGTTCAAGACCAGCCTGACCAACATGGTGAAACCCCATCTCTACTAAAAATACAAAAAAAATTAGTTGGGCATGGTGGCGGGCGCCTGTAATCCCAGCTACTCAGGAGGCTGAGGCAGGAGAATTGCTTGAACCCAGGAGGCGGAGGTTGCAGTGAGCTGGGATTGCACCACTACACTCCAGCCTGGGCAACAGAGTGAGACTCTGTCTCAAAAAAAAAAAAGAAAAAAAATCAATACTAAGAGCCTTTTCACAAAAAGGTTCTAGAATTTGCATAATTTAGCATGATTTTTGTGGAACAAAATCTCACTGTGTTTCATGATAAAAACTAGAAAGAGAAGGGAAGTTCTGGCCCGGGACAGTGGCTCACACCTGTAATCCCAGCACTTTGGGAGGCCAAAGTGGGTAGATCAACTGAGTTCAGGAGTTCAAGACCAGCCTGGCCAACATAGTAAAACCCCTTTTCTACTAAAGATACAAAAGAAAATGTGCTGGGCGTGGTGGCAGGCGCCTGTAATCCCAGTTACTTGGGAGGCTGAGACAGGAGAATTGCTTGAACTCAGGAGGTGGAGTTTGCAGTGAGCTGAGATTGCACCATTGCACTCCAGCCTGGGTAACAAGAGCAAAACTCCATCTCAAAAAAAAAAAAAAGAAAGAAACAAAACAAAACAAAAATGAGCTGGGCATGGTGGCATGTGCCTATAATCCCAGCTACCCAGAAGGCTGAGGCAGGAGAATCGCTGGAACCCAGGATGCGGAGGCTGCAGTGAGCTGAGATCATGCCACTGCACTCCAGCCTGGATGACAGACCAAGATTCTGTCTCAAAAAAAAAATAGAGAAGTTTCTCAGCCTGATAAAGGGCATCTATGACAGACCCACAGCTAACATCATACTCAGTGGTGAAAGACTGAAAGCTTTCCCTTTAAGATCAAGAACAAGACAAGGATGTCTGTTCTTGCCACTTCTATTCAGCATTGTCCAGGATGTACTAGCCAGGGCAGTTAGGCAAGAAAAAGAAATAAAAAGTCATTCTGATTAGAAAGGAAGTAAAACTATCTCTGTTTGCAAATGGCATGGTGTATGTAGATCATCCTAAACAATCCACAAGAAAACTAACAGAGCTAATAAATAAGTTCAACATACAAAAATCAATTGTGTTTCTATATACTGGTAATGAAGAATTGGAAATGAAAGTAAAACAATTTTATTCATAATAGTATCAAAAGGAATAAAATATTTAGAAACAAATCTAACAAAAGAAATGGCCTTGGCCGGGCATGGTGGTTAACACCTGTAATCCCAGCACTTTGGGAGGCTGAGGCGGGCAGATCACGAGGTCGAGAGATCGAGACCATCCTGGCCAACATGGTGAAACCCCATCTCTACTAAAAATATAAAAATTAGCTGGACATGGTGGCACATGCCTATAGTTCCAGCTACTGGGGAGGCTGAGGCAAGAGAATCACTTGAACCCGGGAGGTGGAGGTTGCAGTGAGCCAAGATCGCACCACTAGACTCCAGCCTGGTGACAGAGCGAGACTTCATCTCAAAAAAAAAAAAAAAAAAAAAAAAAAAAGAAATGGCCTTTTGTTAGATTTCAACTGATATGCTGAAAAATTACAAAACATTGCTGAAAGAAATTAAAGACTTAAATAAATGGAAAGACACCCATGTTCATAGATTGGAAGACTTAATATTATTAAGATGGCAATAGTCTCCAAATTTATCCACAGATTGAACACAATCCCTATCAAAATCTTACCTGCCTTTCTTGCAGAAATTGACAAGCTGCTCCTGAAGTTCACATGGAAATTCAAGGGAATCAAAATAGGCAAAATTGGAGAACTTGGCCGGGCGCGGTGGCTCAAGCCTGTAATCCCAGCACTTTGGGAGGCCGAGGCGGGCGGATCACGAGGTCAGGAGATCGAGACCATCCTGGCTAACATGGTGATACCCCGTCTCTACTAAAAATACAAAAAACTAGCCGGGCGTGGTGGCGGGCGCCTGTAGTCCCAGCTACTCGGAGGCTGAGGCAGGAGAATGGCCTGAACCTGGGAGGCGGAGCTTGCAGTGAGCCGAGATCGCGCCACTGCACTCCAGCCTGGGTGACACAGCGCGAGACTCCGTCTCAAAAAAAAAAAATTGGAGAACTTACATGCTGTGGTTTTAAAGCCTATTACAAAGCTGTAGTAATCAAAACTGCACAGAAATAAAAACTGGCATAAGGAGAGATATAGGTCAATGGAATAAAATGGAGAGTTCAGAAATAAACACATCTATTTATCTTCAATTGACTTTCAAAGAGGGTACCGAGACTATTCAGTGGGGAAAGAATAGTGTCCATTCAATGAATGGTGCTGGGAAAAGGATATCTACATGCAAAAGAATGAAGCTGGGCACCTATTTCACACCATGTAAAAAAGTTAAGTCTAAATGGTTCAACAGGCATGTGTAGTGCAGAAGAAAAAAAAAATTAGGTTCAAGTTAGCTTAGATGTGGTGCATGCCTATAGATAGGGGCACCACTTGAGCTGAGGAGTTTGAGGCTGCAATGAGCTATGATTGTGCCACTGCACACCAACTTGGGTGACAGTGAGACCCTGTCTCAAAAAGAAAAAAGAAATCAAATGGGTCAAAGACCCGAATCTTTAATATTGCGTGATATTACTTATATAAAATATTTGGAATAGGAAAATTCACAGAGACAAGGAAGTAGGTTAGAGGTTACTGAGGATGGGATGGGGGCAGTGGGGAGTAGTTGCTTACTGTGCGCATTTTCTGTTTAAGAGGACATAAAACTTTGGAAATGATAGTAGACGTGGGTACACATTGTGAATGTCATTAATGCGACTGAATTTTATATCTAAAATGGTTAAAATGGTGTATGTTATGTTACATATATTTTACCACAATAAAAAAATAAAAATTTGGCTGGACATAGTGGCTTACACCTGTAATCCCAGGACTTTGGGAGGCCGAGACAGGCAGATCATTTGAGGTCAGGAGCTTGAGACCAGCCTGGCCAACATGATGAAATGCCATCTCTACTAAAAATACAAAAATTAGCTGGGTGTGGTGGCGCACCTCTGTAATCCCAGCCACTCAGGAGGCTGAGACATGAGAATTGCTTGAACCGGGGAGGCAGAGATGGCGGTGAGCGGAGATCGCACCATTGCAGATGCAGAGGTTGAAATGAGCCAAGATGGCACCATTGCACTCCACCCTGGGCTACAGAGTGAGATCACTCTGTCTCAAAAATATTTAATAAACAACTAAAAAACAGTGAGAGGGCCGGGCACGGTGGCTCACGCCTGTAATCCCAGCACTTTGGGAGGCCGAGGTGGGCGGATCAAAAGGTCAGGAGTTTGAGATCAGCCTGGTCAATATGGTGAAACCCCGTCTCTACTAAAAATAAAATTAGCCCTGCGTGGTGGCGGGTGCCTGTAGTCCCAGCTACTCAGGAGGCTGAGGCAGGAGAATCACTTAAACCCGGGAGGCGGAGGTTCCAGTGAGCCAAGATCGTGCCACTGCACTCCAGCCTGGGCGATGGAGCGAGACTCCATCTCAAAACAAAAAAAAAAAAACAGTGAGATACCACTTCGTGCCCACTCAGATGGTTATAATAAAAAAAGATGAACAATAACAAGTGTTGGTGAGGATGTGGAGAAATTGGAACCCTATTGTTGATGATGGTGCAGCCACTTTGGAAAACAGTTTTTCCACCATTCCTCAAACAGTTAAAACATAATTACTGTATGACCCAGCAGTTTTACTCTTAAGTAAATACTCAAGAGAACTGAAAACATATGTCCACACAGAAACTTATGTGAGAATGTGTTCAGAGCATGATTCATAATAATCAAAAAGTAGACATAACCCAAATACCCATCATCTAATGAAAGGATAAACAATGGAATATTTTTGAATATAATGTATGTTGTATATACAGTAGGATATATACAATGGAGTGTTATTCAGCTATAAATAAGAGTGGAATACTGAATCATGTTAAACAGGGAAGAACCTTGAAAGCATGCTAAGTGAAAGAAAATAACAAAAGGCCACATATGCCCAGAATAAGTGAAAAAAGATACGGAAAATAAAGGAGTTGTGGGAGGTGAATAATGGGAACTGTGTATTGTTTGGTATGTGGTTTCTTTTTGTTATTAGATAATAACAAAATTATTATTAGATATTATGTAGATATTAGATAGTGGTGGTGGTTGCACAATGAATATACTAAAAATCACTAAATTGTACACATTAAAGGGGTAAATTTTATGACATGTAAATTGTATCTCAAAAACCCACTCATGAACTAACATTTGTATTTCACATTAGATAAGCTTACTCTATCTATCTATCTATCTATCTATCTATCTATCTATCTAGGGTCTCACTGTGTCACCCAGGCTGGAGTGCAGTGGTACAATCCTAGCTCACTGCAACCTTGAGCTCCTGGACTTAAGCATTCCTCCCATCTCAGCCTCAGTACTGGTGCATAAGGAGCCAGTACTACAGGCACACACCACCACACCCAACTAATTTTGTATAGAGATGGGATCTCACTATGTTGCCCAGGATGGTCTTGAACTCCCATCCTCAAGTGATCTTCCTGCCTTGGCCTCCCAAATTGCTGGGATTACAAGCGTGAGCTACCACACCTTGCAAGCTTTTTTTTTTTTTTTTTTTTTTTTTTAAATTTATTTTTAAAGACGAGGTCTTACTATCTCTAGGCTCATCTAAAGATAGGTTGTCTAGGGCAGTCTCAAACTCCTGGACTCAAGCTATCCTTAGCCTCAGCCTCCAGAGTAGCTGGGACTATAGATGTATGCCACTGCACCCACCTCATAAAGCATTTTTTAGACACTCACTAATTTAGGGCAAAGTAGTCAGATTAATAGAATATTTGAGAAATGTAATTTCTTGGAAAATTCTGCAAATTTATTTCTGCTCAACCTATTACTAGTTTACATCTAAATGATTATATGCCAAAACCATTTTTTAGTTCACACCATCAAAGTCTTTATCGCAGTGATTAAAAATTACTGGACAAACTAATGAAGTGCCATTGTGTATCTGGACATAAGGATGGAGTAAGTGTTCTTAGGCCCACTGAAAATACCCCAGCCATTTATGTCAAAGCATTGTGGACCATGCACCATTTAAACCAGATGACAAGTCCCTTGATTAAAGAGCTGAGAATCAGCACTAATTTGTCTGTTGTACATCCCTCAAGAGTACTGTGGGGCACAAAGGTGCTTAGTGAGCGTGAGCTGATAGACGGGTTAAGCGCTGGGGACTTTGCAGTCAGACCAAAATTTAAATCTCAGCTCCATTAGCTCCTAGTGCCAGTGGCCTTGAACAAATTATTTGACCTCTTAGCCTTAGTCTCCTTATCTATAAATTGAGGGGTGGCACGAAGAGGGGGAGGAGAGGATGCGTGTAGCAGCATTTCCCTTGTAGGACTGAATGAGCTTATACATGTGGATAGCACACTCCAGCTTTTAGCCTGGAGTAGGTGGTCACTGAAGGTTAGTCACAGCTGTCAGTAACAATTCCCTCTTCCTGCTGGGTGTTCTCTTCCATTACAGACAGAGTGGGAAGCTTTGGAGCTGACGGATCACCAGTGGGCACTAGATGATGTCGAAGAAGAGCTCATGGCCAAAGACCTCCACTTCGAAGGCATGTTCAAAAAGGAATTACAGACCTCTATTTTTTGAAGACTGAGCAGGGATTAGCTGTGTCAGGAACTTGGCGTTGCACTTAACCTTGTAACTTTGTTTGGAGCTGGCACCTCTCAGAATAAAAAGGAGGATGCAAGAGCTGGCAGGCATGCAGCAAGGCTTGTTCTTGTCTGGGCTGGGTTCCCCTTTATGTTTGAAACTAGAGGAAATAGGAGTATGCTGGGCAACTTGTTATTTTTAAAATGTTGTAAATGTTCCTTTTGGTGACTCTAGTAATGAAAGTCAGAGAAAGGGGGAAACCTCAAGCTACTGATAATATATAAAATCTTGGCCGGGCACAGTGGCCCACGCCTGTAATCCCAGTACTTTGGGAGGCTGAGGCGGGTGGATCTCGAGGTCAGGAGTTCAAGATCAGCCTGGCCAAGATGGTGAAACCCTGTCTCTACTAAAAATACAAAAAAAATTAGCTGGGCATGGTGGTGGGCACCTGTAATCCCAGCTGCTCAGGAGGCTGAGGCAGAGAATTGCTTAAACCCAGGAGGCGGAGGATGCAGTGAGCTGACATCGCACCACTGCACTCCAGCCTGGCAGACAGAGCAAAACTCCGTCTCAAAAAAAAAATATATATATATATATATGTATGTATATATATCTTAGCAGCAGCCCAGTCTTCGGAGGAAGCATTGTTAATTATAGCTAATGATTATGTGCAGTCAGTCTGACATCTGGCCACAGTAAACTCCTGTTTTCTTGGGATCCAAACACCCTGTGTTTTACCATTAGTTTTGTTAGTATTGTTAACTTTCTTTACACAAGTAAACCATTTCCACTACCAAAGGTTTAGAAACTATGGGTGAACAAAATGAATCTCCCTGTATTGTTCATTTTGAGCCTACATAGAACAGAGATCAAATATGTCAAAACCTTATTCAAATAAACTCTCTTCAGAGTGAATACCCAGGGCCAGGACAGACTCGGCAAACCTTCTATATCACTTAATTCTGCCCAGCGAAAATCAGTGACCCTGAGGCACTGCCAGATTCTAAAGTGCCTTTGGGATCATCAGAGACCGGCTATAAATAATGCAAAATCTTGATCTGGATGTCAGTATATGAAATCTTATCAAATCCATTGACAAATCGGTGCTATACTGGAAATGGCTATTCCTTTGGGTGAAGGACCTCACTTCCCAGTTGCTGGGAACGAAAGAGAATTTACATATTGCTGTAAGAAGGGAGAGACGGCAGTTGTTGGTAGACATGTGGATAAGGGGCCCAAGAATAATTCCGTCTGGATTAAAGGTCCCAGGGAAGTGACAGGGTGCCATTGCTCTACCAAGAGGTGACTATAATTTGCATGTTGAGTGCAGTAATTAAGAACAAACGACTCTTGACCCCACAAATTAAACCATCCTGTTTTCTTTGCCTGTGAAAATGTTGCCTCTGTAAGTCACTAACAACCTTCTGCCGACAGTTAGGACTGTCTATCTTGGACCAGTGCGGGGAGTCTAAGATGAAAGAGATGTGAACCTTGCCCTCAGCTCACAAGAGAGAGACACATAAGAGCTTTTTAAAATTTTTTATTACTTTTTTAGAGATGGTACCTCACTGTGTTGCCCAGACTGGTCTTGAACTTGTGAGCTCAAGCCATCTTCCTGCCTCAGCCTCCCAAAGTGCTGGGATTATAGGCATAAGCCACCATGCCTGGCTAAAAGAGACCTTTTTTTGAGGTCACTGAATCTGAGAATCTGGAATCTCTGACCCTGGCCTCCAGAGCAACATATGTGGGCATAGACACGCACACGTCCCTCTAAAGCTTATTCATAATGACCTGCAGACCCAAGAAACCCTGACCTTTAACGATAGTTAAAATGGCTGCTTACACCAGATATAAAAGGAACAAGTGTTCACAGGGGAGCTAACCTTTGACCTCGGTCTTGAAAGACTTCCTCTGTGTAGAGGGCATTCCAAGCAGAGAAAACAGAATCAGCAAAAGCCCATGGATTAAACTGTCTGCAATTCATTGCACCCCAAGGAAGTGGTCCAGTATGCCCTGGAAAGGTCCAGGTTGGGTAGCATGCAAATGGTAATTGGTGATTGAGTGGTAGCCACCTCGTTCCTCTGCATCAGGAGCATTTGAGTCTGCCTCTTCACTCACACAAGGCTTTACCTTTTTCCCTTGTAGCAAAGGTGGGTGGTTAAAATGTGTGTGACCAGCCTGGCCAACATGGTGATACTCCGTCTCTACTAAATATACAAAAATTAGCCACGCATGGTGGTGTGCACCTGTAATCCCAGCTACTCGGGAGGCTGAGGCAGGAAAATCACTTGAACCTGGGAGGCAGAGGTTGCAGTGAGCCGAGATCATGCCACTTTACTCTAGCCTCGGCAACAAGAGTGAAACTCCATCTCAAAAAATAAAAAAAAAAAAGTATGTGTGAGACTTTCCTGCCCCATTGTACTGGTAGTAAATGCACAGACCTGTCCTTGACATCAGCAAGTCAAAAGGAAAAGCCAAGTTTGTTTTAGTAGGCTCTTTCCAGAACCGCCACACAGGTTTAGGGAGCAGTGCTTATTGTGTGTGTTTCTTGGAGTTTAATTTGGGCCAGGCTATAAATGAGAATTGCATCTCTTCATCGACCTGGACTTACCACCTGATACCATTTAGGACACCGCAAATGTCTACTTGCTGATCATGGTATGGAACAGGAGCGTCCAATCCTTTGGCTTCCCTGGGCCACGTTGGAAGAAGAATTGTCTTGGGCCACACATAAAATACACTAACACTAATGATAGCTGATTAGAGCTAAAAAACAAATGAACAAAAAAAAACAATGTTTTAAGAAAGTTTATGAATTTGTATTAGGCTGCATACCAAGCTGCCCTGGGCTGCATGCGGCCCGCAAGCCAGACAAGCTTGGTATAGAAAGTACCATACAAGGAAAGCTAAATATTGACAGTCAAGCACAAAACAACTCAGAAAAATACAACTTAGATTTGAGTTGAGTAGGTAAACCCATGCTTAGGGACAAGCTTAATTCCTCTGTTTGGTCTGTAAGGTGTGTGATGGGTATGTGTGTATGTGGAAGAGGGTTACTAACTGGATGAGAAATGTTGCAGTTGCAGGTGACAAGCTGAACTCAAGCAATTAAAAAGGGATGGAAATTGACTCAATAACTGAAATGTAAACTGGTTGGCTTCAGGCACAGCTGGATTCAGGGCCTCTCATGATGTCATGAGGACTCAGTTGCTTTCTCAAATCTGCTTCTCAGGCAGTTTTCTTATAGAGGCACGAGATTAGTAATCCCCGTGAAAAGAAAGCACCCCTATTTTAAAAATCTAGCAAAAGTTGGCCGGGCACGGTGACTCACACCTGTAATCCCAGCACTTTGGGAGGCTGAGGCGGGCGGATCACGAGGTCAGAAGATCGAGACCATCCTGGCTAACATGGTGAAACCCTGTTTCTACTAAAAAATACAAAAAAATTAGCCGGGCGTGGTGGCAGGTGCCTGTAGTCCCAGCTACTCGGGAGGTTGAGGCAGGAGAATGGCGTGAGCCTGGGAGGCGGAGCTTGCAGTGAGCCTAGATCGTGCCACTGCACTCCAGCCTGTGTGACAGAGTGAGACTCCATCTCAAAAAATAATAAAATAAAAAATCTAGCAAAAGTTAGGATTGCATCTAACTAATCTGCCTTGGGTCATGTACAAATTCCAGGAATCGCTTAGCTTTTCATAAATAAACTATAAGAACTGAAGGTGTAATAGGAGTGATTCCCCAGAGGAAAACTGGGATCCTGTTGCCAGAAGAAGTGGCATGGGTACCAGACAAAAAATATCTTACCTTTAATGATCTAAACCATCTGGAATGTTCCCAACAGGAGGTGCTGTCCCTGTCCTTGGAGGTAATTGCGTTCTGCACACATTTGCAGGATTTCTACAGTGTGCTCAGGGCCATGCTAGATATTTTCAGATCTTTCTGTTCATTCAACCAATAGTGAATTGAGTGTTGCCAGGCACCGCATATGAACAAGACACAGTCAAAGACCTTAGAAACTCAGACTACTGTAGTACATGCTGTGACAGGGATGATCCTAGGGAGGCCGTGGGAACATCCTACAGGTCATCCAATCAACCCAAAGGGTCAGGGAAGGCTTCCCAGCAGGAACATCTCAACTTAGGTGTGAAAGATCATGAGGAACTTGCCAGAAAAAAATTATACAGACTGTTCCAAACAGAGGAAACTGTGTGCACAAAGTCCCAGAAGCAAAGATGGTGGTGTTTTCATGGAACTGAAACAAGACCTGCATGATCCTGCAGTGTAGAATATGAAAGGACACTGATAAACATTTGGATTGTACACTTAAAATGGGTGAATGGGGTGGGGGGTGAATTATAGCTCCCTAAAGCTGCTTCAGAAAACAAAAACGTGAGGCGGCAGCACTAGGGCCAGATGGCAGAGGAGTTCATAAGTCATCGCTCAGAGGCAGAACTTCATCCCGATGGTGGCAGCAGGAAGCCTTTGTAGGGACTGGTGTGGAGGGATTTGCTGCTGGGCAGGGAATGGAATGGAGGGGCAGAAGTGGGTAAGGAGAGCACTGGAGTGAGAGTGAGATGGTAGTGCGGTCAGAGGAGAAGGCACGGCATTGAAGTCATGTCCATGATTAGCTCCTGCTTTCTCATACTCACTATGTTGCTTTGCAGAAGACAGTTTTCCTCTTTGGGCCTCAGTCTCCCCATCAGTCACAAGGGGATCATATGGTGCAGCTACTTTGGAAAAGTCTGACAGGTCCTCAAAAGTTTAAATGTAAAGTTTCCATGTGACCCAGCAGTTCCCTTCCTAAATAGATATATACCCAAGAGAAGTGAAAACATATCAGCCGGGTGCGGTGGCTCATGCCTGTAATTCCAGCACTTTGGGAGGCCGAGGCGGGCAGATCGCAAGGTCAGGAGTTCGAGACCAGCCTGACCAACATGGTGAAACCCTGTCTGTACTTAAAATAGAAAAATTAGCCAGGCGTGATGGTGCGCGCCTGTAATCCCAGCTACTTGGGAGGCTGAGGCAGGAGAATCGCCTGAACCCAGGAGATGGAAGTTGCAGTGAGCCAGGATCGTGCCATTGCACTCCAGCCTAGGCAATAGGGCAAGACTTCATCTCAAAAATAAAAAAGAAAAGAAAACATCCAGGTCAGATGCGTTGGCTCACGCCTGTAATTCCAGCACTTTGGGAGACCGAGGCAGGTGGATTGAGCGTCCTGTAGTCCCAGCTACTCAGGAGGCTGAGGCAGGAGAATTGCTTGAACCTGGGAGCCAGAGGTTGCAGTGAGCCGAGATTGCACCACTGCACTCCAGCCTGGGCTACCGACTGGACAACAGAGCGAAAAAGAAAGAAAAAAACGAAAAAGAAAACTTTTCTACACAAATACTTATACATGAATATTCATAGAGCATTATTCATAGTAGCCACAAGGGGAAACAACCCAAATGTCTATCAGCTAACAGATGGATAAATGAAATGTGGTATATCCATACAATGGCATATTATTCAGCAATAAAAAGAATGAAGTACTGACTAGGTGCAGTGGCTCACGCCAGTAATCCCTGCACTTTAGGAGGCTGAGGTGGGAGGATTGATTGAGGCCAGGAGTTCAAGACCAGCCTGGCAACATAACAAGACCCTGTCTCTACAAAAAATAGTTATCTGGGCACGGTGGCGTATGCCTGTAATCCCAGCTACTCAGGAGCCTGAGGCAGGAGGGTGGTTGCTTGAGCCCAGAAGTTGAAGATTACAGTGAGCCATGTCTGCACCACTGCACTCCAGCCTGGGCAACAGATTGAGACCCTGTCTCTAAAACAGTAAAATAGGCTAGGCACAATGTCTCATGCCTGCATCCCAAGTACTTTGGGAGGCTGAGGCAGGAGGATCACTTGAGCCCAGGAGTTGGAGACCAGCTTAGGCAACATAGTGAGGCTTCATCTCTACAAGAAAATGAAGGCCGGGCGCGGTGGCTCAAGCCTGTAATCCCAGCACTTTGGGAGGCCGAGACGGGCGGATCACAAGGTCAGGAGATCGAGACCATCCTGCCTAACACGGTGAAACCCCGTCTCTTCTAAAAAAAAATACAAAAAACTAGCCGGGCGAGGTAGCGGGCGCCTGTAGTCCCAGCTACTCGGGAGGCTGAGGCAGGAGAATGGCGTAAGCCCGGGAGGCGGAGCTTGCAGTGAGCTGAGATCCGGCCACTGCACTCCAGCCTGGGTGACAGAGCCAGACTCCGTCTCAAAAAAAAAAAAAAAGAAAAAAAAAAGAAAAGAAAATGAAAAACAGATCAGCCAGGCATGGCAGCACATGCCTGTGGTCCCAGCTACTGGGGAGGCTGAGGTGGAAGGATTGTTCGAGCCCAGGCGGTCAAGGCTACAGTGAGCCATCATTCCACCACTGCACTCCAGCCTGGAAGACAGAGCGAGACCCTGTCTTGAAACAATAAATAGATAATAACAGGCCGGGCGCGGTGGCTCACGCCTGTAATTCCAGCATTTTTGAAGGCCGAGACGGGCGGATCACGAGGTCAGGAGATCGAGACCATCCTGGCTAACACAGTGAAACCCCGTCTCTACTAAAAATACAAAAATTAGCCGGGCGTGGTGGCGGGCGCCTGTAGTCCCAGCTGCTCAGGAGGCTGAGGCAGGAGAATGGCGTAAACCCAGGAGGCGGAGCTTGCAGTGAGTGGAGATCGTGCCACTGCACTCCAGCCTGGGCGACAGAGCAAGACTCCATCTCAAAAAATAATAATGCTAAAATAAATAATAATAAAGTATTACTATTTTACCAGTTTTGTTGTTGTTGTTGTTGTTGTTGTTGTTGTTGTTGTTGTTTTGAGACAATCTTGCTCTGTCACCCAGGCTGGCATGCAGTGGCATGATCTTGGCTCACTGCAACCTCTGCCTCCCGGGTTCAAGCAATTCTCGTGCCTCAGCCTCCCAAGTAGCTGGGATTACAGACATGCACCACTGCGTCTGGCTAAGTTTTGGATTTTTAGTAGAGAAGGGGTTTCACCATGTTGGCCAGGCTGGTCTCGAACTCCTGACCTTAGGTGATTCATCTGCCTCGGCCTCCCAAAGTGCTGGGACTACAGGCGTGAGCCACTGCCCCCCGCCCAGAATTTTTTAATGTATTTCCCAAAATCACTTTTTTGTGGGAGGGGAGGGAGCAGGGGAGTTGGATATTTTAAAAGTAAATCACAAGTATGTCATTTCACACATAAGTCAGTAGGTATCATAACATACGGAATTTTTTACACATAACCCACAAGGCCATTATTTCACCCGATACAAACATGCTTATACTTTAATATGTCCTAAGACCCAATCTGTGTTCGTATTTCCCTAATTGTCTTAAAATGTCTTTTCCACAGTGGATTTGTTTGACTGAGGCTCCCAACCAGGCCCCCACATGGCATTTGGTTGCTATCTCTCTTAAATCTCTTATATAACAGTTTACCCTCCCTCCCTTTTTTTCCAAGACATTCATTTGTCAAAGAAACCATGTTGTTTGTTGTCTCTGTAGAGTTCTGTGAATCTCTGAAAATGTTATCTGAATGGAAAATTAAATCTTCAGATTGTTTTTCACTTTAAGGAAAGATTAAGGGGAATGAATTTGTGATAGATGCATAGAAAATTAAGCAAATGAGGCCGGGCGCGGTGGCTCACGCCTGTAATCCCAGCACTTTGGGAGGCCGAGGCGGGTGGATAACCTGAGATCGGGAGTTCAAGACCAGCCTGACCAACATGGAGAAACCCCGTCTCTACTAAAAAAAAAAATACAAAATTAGCCAGGCATGGTGGCGCATGCCTGTAATCCCAGCTACTCGGGAGGCTGAGGCAGGAGAATCGCTTAAACCCGGGAGGCGGAGGTTGCGGTGAGCTGAGATCGCGCCATTGCACTCCAGCCTGGGCAAAAAGAGGGAAACTCCGTCTCAAAAAAAAAAAAAAAAAGAAAAGAAAATTAAGCAAATGAAAAACCAAGCAGTACTTACTGCAGGAGAAACAGAATGTCTGGGGAAGAAATTATTATACTTACAGTACACTTCTTGAATCAGCTTGAATAATTGTTTCACAGTTCTAGTATTGTAAATGCAGAATAATGATATCAAAAAACTACAGAAAAATGTGGAAAGTAATAGAAGAGCTACATTTTCATATTATCTTCATAGTAGTCAATAGATTAACCCCCCAAACTGAAAATAATTAACATTAGCAGCATAAATCTGATGTGAAAATAGGATAAATACCAGAAGAAATAACCAGAAGTACCAGAAAGAGTTGAAAATAATTACTTCCAGCAAGTGGGAATTGAGAGTGAAAGGGAATGGGGTAAGGATCTGCTGATTTTAAAGTGGCATCAGATTTCGCCAAAAAAAATAACTCTTGGCTGTGGGCGGTGGCTCACGCCTGTAATCCCAGCACTTCGGGAGGCCAAGGCAGGCAGATCACTTGAGGTCAGGAGTTCGAGACCAGCCTGGCCAACATGGTGAAACCCTGTCTCTACTAAAAATACAAAAATTAGCCAGGTGTGGTGGTGTGCGCTTGTAATCCCGGTTACTGGGTGGCTGAGGCAGGAAAATGGCTTGAACTCAGGAGGCGGAGGTTACAGTGAGCTGAGATCGTGCCACTGCACTCTAGCCTGGGTGAAAGAGAGAGACTCTGTCTCAAAAAACAAACAAAAAACCTCTTTAAAAAGATCAGGTTTGTTTAGTTGGTGTTGGTGGAAGCTAAAATCTGAGAATGGATAGGTTAAGACTCCAGGAACTCTTCAGGCTGCATTTGGGCAGTTTAGTAAAAGAGTATAACTCCCCTTGCCCTCAAGAGTTCAGGACAGTGGGCAGAGCACAGAGAAGGTTCGCCAGCCTGCACTGTCTCCCACCTGTTCTCCCTTTTGTTTATTTGCTCATGCCTGCCAGGGCAACCAGCCTGAACGAAAATGCCAGGCAACTGTCCTGGGCTCTGTCTAATCAGGAGATTTCATCATCGCCAGCCCCATCTTCTTTGCCTCTTCCTTCCCTCTCTTTCCTTGGGGAGTCACAACTTTCAGCTCTGTTGGTTTGAAGTCAACAGAGATCCAAACTGGAGGGCCTATTTTCATGGACTCAATTAACTCCTAACGTAGTAGGGGCTGCCTGGAAGGCCTGGGGTTTCCATCACCCCCACTTTCCTCTTTCAGGTTCTTCCAGAGGGGCAGGAGGGTGTCATTACTATTAAGAGCACTGGTTCTGGCTGGGGCGTAGTAACTCATGCCTGTAATCCTAGCACTTTGGGAGGGCAAGGCAGGCTGATCACCTGAGGCCAAGAGTTTGAGACTAGCCTGGCCAACATGGCGAAACCCTGCCTCTACTAAAAATACAAAAGCAAGACTCTGTCTCCAAACACAGCACTAGTTCTAAAGTCAGGCCTCTCCCTTTGTTGCTGCACAACCTTTACCAAGTTATTGAACTTCTCTGAGCTTCAGCTTGCCAGCTGTATAATGGAAAGCATAACACCTAGGGTTGTCATGAGGACTTAAAAAGAATAATGGTGTGTAGCATAGTTTTTGGCAGACCAAGTGCTTGGTAAACAGGAGATATTGACCACCCCTTGTATACTTGGAGTCATCTTCCACTTATCCCCGCCATCCCAGAGTCTCCAGAAGGATGCTGGGAGCTCCATCTGGAGCTGAGATACTCCCCATCCACACCTGCGTCTCGTGTTCCCCACTTAAACATTTACCTCCACCCCAGCCAGTCTCCTCTTTCCATAGGATCAGCTTTCGCCTTGCCTCTAGCCAAAGAGATCCTAATCTCTCTTGCCTTTGTTTGGAATCTCAGAACCCCTGCCAGTTGGTAGTTTAGAAACGCGATGGGATTGGGGCCCCTGGTTCTAAAGAGGGCAGCCAGGAAGCAGCCAGATGGTCCTGTATGGACTGGAAGGTCAGGCACTCACACACCTGCCCTCCTCAGGAGAAACTGAGGAAGGGAACCAGGCCAGCTCTGAGCCTGCGGAGGGAATCTCAACATCTCCAAAGGAGGCTCCCAGCGAGTTCACAAGGGGAAGTGAGAGGAAGGATCCAGACTCCTCAGCTTCTGTAGGGGGCCCTAGCACTGCCTTCTGGCCAATACTGCTCACAGGGGAAAAGATACAGGTCCCCCAGAGGAAGTCAGGATGCTGTCAGGAAGGGACATGGTTATTGCACAACCCTCCAAAATGTCAATTAGCTCTATGTAGAATCAGGATCCAATTAACTTCCTACAAGATTGTAACAACTGGATAAATCTAACAAGATAAACAACAAACAAATGTAGAATCTTGCATTAAGCGTCAATAAACCAGTTGTACATGAAGAGATGGGAACACCTTACTACTAGATCAGTTGGGTAACATGATGTGGCGGCTAGAAACATTAATTCAGTGTGAGGCCGTATGAATGGAGGAGAATCCTGGAAAGGAGAGGTGAAGGTTCACCTTTACTCCCAACGAGGTTCATTTCCAAGAGTCCGACTTTAAGGGGGGCGTTTTTGAGCTGGTAAGAAGCAAACAGCAACGAGATCCCACATGGTGAGAACCCAGAATGCTGTCCTGCAAGGAACAGCTGAAAAAGAGTGTTTATTCTGGAGAAAGAAGACTCTAGAGAAACGAGAGATGCCTTTACAATTCTTTTTTTTTTTTTTTTTTTTGAGACGGAGTCTCGCTCTGCCACCCAGGCTGGAGTGCAGTGGCCGGATCTCTGCTCACTGCAAGTTCCGCCTCCCGGGTTCACGCCATTCTCCTGCCTCAGCCTTCCGAGTAGCTGGGACTACAGGCGCCCACCACCGCGCCCGGCTAGTTTTTTGTATTTTTTAGTAGAGACGGGGTTTCACCATGTTAGCCAGGATGGTCTCGATCTCCTGACCTCGTGATCCGCCCGTCTCGGCCTCCCAAAGTGCTGGGATTAGCCCGGCGCCTTTACAATTCTGAAGGGGCTGTCCAACAAGGAAAACAGAGCTGGTCAGGTCATGTGGTGAAATGGGTAAGGCCTGCACTCTCTCCCAGAGTCAAACAGCTGAATGCAGGGCCCACCATTTACCAGCCATTAGGGATGGGATATTCTTCAAACCGCAACATGTCAGACATGACTGGGGGCTGAGTATTGCTTTTCTGTGAGAGCTAGAGGTAGGAAGCCTTTGGGAGGGAGATGTCAGCTCAGCCCTAGGAAGAATTTTTTCTTTTTCTTTTTAAAGTTAAATTTAATATTTTATTTGATACAGGGTCTCTTTTTGTCACCCAGGCTGGAGTGCAGTGGTGCGACCTTGGCTCACTGCAACCTCTGGCTCCTGGACTGAAGTGATCCTCCCACGTAACCCTCCTGAGTAGCCGGGACCCAGGTGCGCACCACCACACTTGGCTAATTTTTTTTTTTTTTGGTAGAGATGGGGTTTTGCCATGTTGCCCAGGCTGGTCTCGAACTCCTGGGTTTAAGCAGTCCTCCAGCCTTGGCCTCCCAACGTGCTGGGAATATAGGCATGAGCCATTACACAGGCCAAATTTTCTTCTTTCTTTCTCTCTCTCTCTTTTTCCCTCCCTTCCTCCCTCCCTTTCTCTCTCTCTCTCTCTTTCTCTTTCTTTTCTTTTTTTTTTTGTGACAGAGTCTTGCTGTATTGCCCAGGCTGGAGTGCAGTGGTCATTGCACTCCAGTGACACAGCTTGTGGTCAATGGACAGAGTGGTCAGTGCACTCCAGTGGCCATAGCTTACTGCAACCTTGACCTCTTGGGCTCAAATGATTCTCCTGCCTCAGCCTCTGGAGTAGGTAGGACTACAGGCATGTACTACAATGCCCAGCTAGTTTATTATTATTATTATTATTATTTTAAATTTTAAAAAGTCTCATCATCTTGCCCATGCTGGTCTTGAACTCCTGGGCTCAAAATGGTCCTCCTGTGTAGGCTTCCCAAAGTGCTGGGATTACAGGTGTGAGCCACTGCACCCAGTCCTGTCTCATTTTTGATAACCACATATATTTCCTGTGTGGATTTCCCTTAAAGAATTGAGCTTAATAGTGGGTGTTTAGTATATCAAGAGGTGTTCAAAGAAACACCAGGAACATTTCGACAGTGTTTACAGCCCCTTATGCAGACCCGTAGATTTTACTACCATGCCTCGGCTAGGCAATTATCTGGTAGGTGCACTAGTTCACGTGCACAATGATGTGTTAAGCATTATGCCTGCTCCATTATTCCTGCTAGCAAAAGGCTAGAAACAACCTGTGTCCAATCACAGGGGACAGGATGAAGAACAATAACTAGCTGACCATATGCTGGAATTCTGAACAGTGGATACAAGAAATGAGATAAATCTATAGATAATTTACATGAAAAATGTGCCAGAATATATTGTAAAGTTAAAAAGGCAAATTACAGAAATGTGTACAGTGGCCGGGCACGGTTGGTCACCTCTGTAATCCCAACAGTTGGGGGGGCTGAGGTGGGCTGATCACCTGAGGTCAGGAGTTCGAGACCATCCTGGCCAACATGGTGAAACCCTGTCTCTACTAAAAATATAAAAATTAGCCCGGCATGGTGTTGCATGCCTATTATCCCAGTTACTAGGGGAGGCTGAGGCAGGAGAATCACTTGAACCTTGGAGGTGGAGGTTGCAGTGAGCCGAGATCACCACGCCACTGCACTCCAGCCTGGGCCACAGAGCAAGACTCTGTCTCAAAAAAAAAAAAACAAATGTACAGTATGACGTCATTTCTATTTAAGATATACATGTAATTGTGCATTGAAAATAATCTGAAGGATACATACCAAGCTGTAGGTAGGATTTACCTAAAAGGGTATAGGGATACAAAGAGGAAGTGAGCTCCCCGTCCCATGAGGTATGCAAGCAGAGGCTAGCTGCCCCGTTTTCAGGGATGCTGCAGAAGGCATTTCCACATTCCTCAGAGATGACCTCGGTTCCACTCAGCCCTGAGAATCCCTGAGCGAGGGGAAGTCAGGGTTGGAAGAAGAGTCCACCCCTAAGGGGAAAGAGTTAAGCAGGGCTGCGCTCCTGTGGGCGGGCTCGCGATCTGCAGCGCCGGGCTCTGTTAGCCGAGTCTGAGCATCTCGGAGGATGCGGCGCGGCGAGCGGCTGCAGGGACGCGCGCAAGGTGAACGCGGGGGCTGCGGCGCGCAGGTGAGGAGCTGGCCCAGGGAGGGGGCGATGGCTGGGCCCCGGCCGGGAGCGTGGCCTGCTGCCCCCGTCGCGGGCGCAGGCGACAAGGCCTGCACGGCGCCCACCCCCATCCAGCACACTGCGGGAAGGCGCGGAGCCAGGGAGAGCGGAGACGGAGGAGGAGAAGGAGGAGGAGGAGAGGTAACCCGAGATGGACCAGCTCCGAGGCTGCCCTGCAGCGGCCTCGCCCTGCCCCCAGGCCGGCCTCTCCCCAGTCCCTGCGACAGAGAGATCCGCCACCCCCACAGCCTCTCCAGCAGTGGGAGCCCAGGGCTGGGCAAGCCCCGGCCTTGTCCGCAGGTGCCCACATCTCTTGGGTTGGCGGTGGTAGGCAGATGGCATGTTTATCTTTGGAGGCCCCATTCAGCCCTCCAAAGGCAAAGCGTTTTGGACCTCATGTGGAGGATGAGCCTCCGAGGGTTTCACAACCCCGATTGTGTCCACTCAGCTGTGTGACCTTGGGGGAGTTGCTCACCCTCTCTGAACCCCCGTTTCTTCTCCTTGTGAAATGGCTAGTCCCACACCTTGTATTGGGAGGGTGGAATGACATGTTGCTAAGCTTAGCACAGGAGCCTAACTGGGGAAGAACTAAACACAGGGGCACTGTTTTTAGCCAGTACCTGTGTTAGGGGCCTCTCAGCACACCCCTACTCTCAACCCTGGAGCTAAGCCCTGTCTCTGGGCCCCCAGCACCTATCCTAGACCAGGAGCAGCCCACGAGGCTCCGTGAATGTTTGAGAAATGAACTAACAAGGCTTTAAGACAGAGTCTAAACTCAAGTTTGGAGGATGGGACTCAGAGGTCTTTGAACCCCTTGAAATTGTCCACAACTTTTGGTGAGCCAGGATCTTTTTGCTGGGAGAGCATCAGGGATTTTCAGTGGCTTCTTAAGGTGTCTGTGAGCCACCACGGGTTAAGAGCCTGGAAGCTTTGGGGACAGCTGCTCCCCAGAGAGGAAAAGAGCAGGGCCTCTGCCCCCAAATACACCCAGGCCTCAACTCTTGCACCCTCCATGCACCCTCTCCTGGTGGTGCCTCCCTGGCCCACCGACAGGCTCTCAGGAACAGGAACTTTTAGGGGATATCCACCTGGGGCCAGGTATATACTGGAGGCTGCAGGTTTGAAATAAGAGATTATTACAGAATCAGACCAGGGTGACAAGTGCCCAGGAAGGTGAGGGAAGGAAGGTGGGAAGAGGAATGTCTAAGCTGAAACAAGTCACCATCCTATCTTACCTGGGTGTTTACACTGGCGTCTCTCTCCCCGTCTTTTTTTTTTTTTGAGATGGAGTCTCGCTCTGTTGCCCAGGTTGGAATGCAGTGGTGCAATCTTGGCTCACTGCAACCTCCATCTCCTGGCTTTCAAGTGATTCTCCTGCCTCAGCCTTCTACGCAGCTTGGATTACAGGCACACACCACCATGCCTGGCTAATTTTTGTATTTTTAGTAGTGATGGGATTTCACCATGTTGGATAGCCTGGTCTCAAACTTCTGACCTCAAGTGATCCGCCCACCTAGGCCTCCCAAAGTGCTGGGATTCCAGGTGTGAGCCACAGCACCTGGCCTCTCTCCGTTTTTTAAAACACGAATAAGGCTTTGTCATCCCCATGCTTTCCATCCCCACTAGCTGCCTGTGACATGTGGAATAAAATTCAGGTGCCGCGTCGTGGCCTACAAGACACCTGTGACCTCACTCCGCCTTCCTGATTTTCATTTCCTGTGCTCCAGCAGCACTTGTGTTCTTTTTTTTTTTTTTTAGACAGAGTCTGACTCTGTCGCCCAGGCTGGAATGCGATGGTGTAATCTCAGCTCACTGCAACCTCTGCCTCCCGGGTTCAAGTGATTCTCCTGCCTCAGCCTCCCAAGTAGCTGGGATTACAGACACCCGCCACCATGCTTGGCTAATTTTTGTATTTTTAGTACAGATGGGGTTTTGCCATGTTGGCCAGGCTGGTCTCAAACTCCTGGCCTCAAACAATGTACCAGCCTCAGCCTCCCAAAGTGCTGGGATTACAGGCCTGAGCCACCGCGCCCGGCCTCCTATTATTTCTTGAACTCACCCAGCTCATTCCTGCCTCAGAGCCTCTGTACTTGCTGTTCCCTCTGCTAAATGCCTTTTCCCCAAATCTTCAAAGAGCTGACTCTTTCTTATTCAGCATTTAGCTTAAATGTCACCTCAGAGAGGACATCCTGGTACCCCCTGTGTAAATGGCCTCTCATCCATCTCTTAGCCCTCTTTTATTTTCTTCATAGCTCATCTTATTTAAAAGTATGTATCATCGTCTCTCCCCTAGAATGCCGTTTGCGAGGGCAGTCTCATCAGTGTTTTTCACTGCTTTATCATCAGGGCCTGGCACATAGTGTGTGTGCAAATTATTTGTTGAAATAGTTAAGGGGAATGGAGAGACAGAAAGCTTTCTGGACAGAGGGAAAAGTAAAAGGGTTCTAATGCATTTCAAGCGTCAGGTATGAACCTCGCCCATATGTGTTTGGTTATTTAAGTCTTATAAGAGCCGCCTCAAGTTAGACAGGCTTATTATCCCCCATTTTACTGATAGGGAAACTACGATGCAGAGAAGTCAAATGACTCCCCCAGGAAATGAAGATGTTGGGATTCAAACTCAGGACCCTCCCCAAAGGCAGGTGCATATTCCTCTCCCTCTCCACCTCTCTCATTTTTGAAGTGGGCTTTAGGAATAACATTTCAGGCTGGGCGCAGTGGCTCATGCCTGTAATCCCAGCACTTTAGGGGGCCAAGATGGGCAGATCACCTGAGGTCAGGAGTTTAAGACTAGCCTGGCCAACATGGTGAAACCCTATCTCTTAAAAATATAAAAATTAGCCAGGTGTGGTGGCACATGTCTGTAACCCCAGCTACTCAGGAGGCTGAGGCAGGAGAATCACTTGAACCCGGGAGGTGGAGGTTGCAGCAGTGAGCCAAGATCACGCCACTGTACTCCAGCCTGAGCATCAGAGTGAGACTATGTCTCAAAAAAAAAAAAAGAACAGGATTTCAGCAAGTGAAGGAGAAGGGAGAGAGCATTTCCGCAGAAGCAAAGGCATGGGAGTCACACAGTCCAGTGGATGTTGGAGGACAGATGAACAGCCTGTGGTGGCCAGGGTCTTGGAAGGCCAGGAGAGGAGCTTATGTTCTTTCCTGAGGGAAATGGGGAGCCACTGAAGGTTTTAAAGCAGGCAAGTGCCACATCCAGCAGTTTTAAAAGCAGAGAAGCTGCTGCTTTGCATTGTTTTTCTTTCCTGCCAGCTCCTTGAGGAAGGCATGGGGGCCCTCAGCCCTCACGTCATTCCCCCTGTTTTTTTTTTTTTAGGCTCATCCAGTGAGGACTGGAAGGTGGGGGCTTTAGGCCCAGGCATCGGAGTAGACCATGGCCTCCAGCCCATGGGGCTGTGTATGTGGCTTTCTGCTGTTGTTGCTGCTGCCACTCCTGGGGACTGGCCCTGCCCTGGGGAGGGGCTTTCCCAGGCCACTTGAAAACTCCAAAACCCCTATGATTCCTGGAGCCCACCCTAAGGGCTCTTTGGGCTCAGAGCCCCACTCCTTTGACATCTTCCTGGACAACCCCAGAGCTGAGAGTCACAGGAATTCTGATGTCCGCCACGCCCCTGCTGACGAGATGCCTGAGAAGCCTGTAGCCTCTCCCCTTGGCCCAGCCCTGTACGGGCCCAAAGCAGCCCAAGGGGCTCAGAGAGAACGACTCCCAGTAACTGATGACCTCCAGATGGCTCGAGGACAAAGCTCCCACGGCTGGACAGGACCTCTGGATTCACAAGAGCTTCTGGAGCAAGAAGCAGTGGCTCCGCACCCAGTGGGCCACCCTCATCTCACTTTCATCCCTACAACTCCCAGACTTCAACTCAGGGTAGCCACAGTTCCTCCCTCCCTGCAGCATGGAGGCCAACAGGGACAGCAGCCACCTAGAGATGAGGGTCTGAAGGCCAAAACCAAGAGCAGGGTCCCACCCACTTCTCCCTCAGACTACCAGGGCCCACCCCACACCCTTGTTCCCCACTCAGGTACTGTCAAGAGGCCAGTCCTGGAAGGACAGGGTGGGTCTGAGGAACACTTCCAGGAGGCAGCTCAAGGCCCCCTCTTCACCCAGCAGGATCCAGCAGCCTCTGATGTTGGCTCAGTTCCCCCAGTTGAGGTGGTGTACTCTCAGGAGCCAGGGGCCCAGCCAGACTTGGCATTGGCCAGAAGCCTTCCTCCTGCTGAGGAGCTGCCGGTTGAGACCCCCAAGAGGGCTGGAGCTGAGGTGTCCTGGGAAGTCAGCTCCTCAAGTCCGCTGCCCAAGCAGGTTGACCTCCCTGACGCTAAGGATTCACCAGGACCCCAGCCCATGGATCCGCCTGCCTCAGAGGCTCCTGACGGGCCGTCCAAGCCAGGTTGGTATCAGTGAGCGTGTTGAGTGATGTTCCGGGGCAGCTGGATGCCTCAATTCTGTTTGACCCTGGGTCCCTCTAGGTCTCATTTTCCTCTCTGTGGCAAATGAAGGTGATTGTGACTCAATCCTGAGGGATTAGGAGCACCATAGGAGGGTCAGGTAACTACTGCTTAGTTATAGTCAGATGACTACTTTGTCATTTCAGAGATAGCAGCAATGAATGGAGCAGACCCCATCTCCCCCCAGCGGGTGAGAGGAGCCGTGGAGGCCCCAGGCACCCCCAAGCCCCTCATCCCTGGTCCCTCAGACCCTGGCCCAGCTGCAAACCGAACAGAGAGCCCCATGGGGGCCCTGCAGCCAGGTGAGGGCATGGCTGGGGTGTGGGGAGAGGGAGTGCTCTGTCTAGTAACTGAGAACCTCTGTTGGGGGTGTGTGAGGGGTGGAGGGCAGGGAATGAATGGAGACAATCACCTGCTTAAAGGAGTTGCCCAGGGCCTCCTTCAAACAGCCTAGGATAATAAATTCATACTCACTGGGAAATCTGGGAGAAGTCATTTGCCCTTTTGGGGCTAGAATGTTCTAATATGTAACATGGATATGTTTTAGAACAACAACAAAAAAAAAAATACAAAAATTAGCTGGGTGTGGTTGTGCATGCCTGTAGTCCCAGCGATTCTGGAGGTTGAGGTGGGAAATCCCTTGACCTGGAGGTCAAGGCTGCAGTGAGCCCTCATTGCACCACTGCACACCAGCCTGGATGACAGAGTGAGAACCTGTCTCAAAAAAAAAAAAAAAAAGAAAGAAAGAAAGAAAGAGAAATTTCAATGCCCAAGCCACGTTCCAAGAAATTCTTATTCCTTGGCCTCCAGACGATTCTATTATGCAGCCCATGTGTTGAACTGCTGGGGTACTACCTCCCTGATAGTACCCTGAAATAAAAACGATAGGGGACATCCATTTAGCACTTACTGGGTGTTGGGCACCATGCTAAACATTCCATCTTCTTCACAACCCAATGAGGCAGATGCTGTTATCTCCATTTTGCAGATTTGCTTGGAAAAGTTAAATGACTTGCCAACCACACTAGAGGGTGATAGAAAATCAAAAGCACTTTTCAAAAGGCGATTTTAATATTGTTATCATTGCAGATGACGCCGAGGAGTGGCCGGGGCGCCCCCAAAGCCATCCCCCAGCACCCCCAGTCCAGGCCCCCTCGACGTCACGCCGGGGCCTCATTCGAGTCACCACACAGCGAGCCCTGGGCCAGCCTCCCCCTCCGGAGCCCTCAGCCAGCTCCATGGCTTCAGCCCCAGCCTCCAGCCCCCCAGCCAATGCCACTGCACCCCCGCTACGCTGGGGCCCCCTGCGGCGGGTCCTGAGCTTCTCCTGGGAGCTGCACGTCTACGGGGTGGGGGTGCTCTTTCTGCTGCCCGCGTTGTTGGCGCTGGCTGCGCTGGCAGCCGCCCCAGCAGGGCCCCGGCTGGCATTGGTGGCCGCGGTGCTGGTGCTCGTGGCTTCAGGGCTGCGATCCGCCTACATGCTTACCGACCCTTATGGCTCGCAGGCGCGGCTGGGCGTTCGCGGGGGCTTGGTGCTGTACAACCTGCCCTTCCCCTTGCTGCTCACGGCGCTGGCGGCCCTGACTCTGCTCGGCCTGGGCGCGGGGCTGCCGCCACCGCTGCAAAACCCACTCCTGCTGGGAGCAGTGGCGTTGGTGCATGGTGTGGGGTTGCTCGCGACAGACCTGCTGTCCACATGGTCTGTGCTCAACCTCCTTATGCAAGGTTTGTCGTGCGCCTGGGGCGCGGCCGTGGCTCTAGGCACGCTCTGCCTGTGCCGTCGCCGCCTGCTGGACGGCCCACGGGGCTGGGATGCCAGCCCGGGCCCTCGGCTGTTGGCCGTGGCGGGCGCGCTGGGGCTGCTGGCCAGCGGCTTGCAGCTGGCGGCTGCGCTCTGGCTGTACCCGGGCCCAGGTCGCGTGGGCCGCTTCTCGTGGGCCTGGTGGGGTGTCCACTTCTGGCTGCGCCTCCTGGAGCTGACATGGGCGCTCGCCCTGGCGCTGGCCGCGGTGGCTGCCGCGAGACCCAGGCCGCCCACGGAGCACGCTTGCTGGGCTAAGCTGATGCGTCTGGCGTGCCCGGGGCCGTCGGGCAAGAGCGAGGTGCCGGAGCGACCCAATAACTGCTATGCGCGGCCCAGCAGCGTTGGTGCAGGCAGCTTGGACATCAGCAAGAGCCTCATCCGCAACCCGGCGGAGAGTGGGCAGCTGGCCACGCCCAGTTCAGGCGCCTGGGGCTCGGCTGCGTCGCTGGGTCGCGGACCCCAGGGTGGCCTAGGACTGTCCCGCAACGGTGTGGGACCGGCGCCATCGCTGAGCGAGCTGGATCTGCGGCCGCCATCGCCCATCAACCTGAGCCGTAGCATCGACGCCGCGCTCTTCCGCGAGCACCTGGTGCGAGACAGTGTGTTCAAGCGCTGCGGCCTCCGCGGCGTGGCCTCCCCGCCGCCTGGAGGCGCTCTGCGGCCGCGTCGGGGCAGCCATCCCAAAGCCGAGCTCGACGACGCTGGCTCCTCGCTCCTCCGCGGCCGCTGCAGGTCGCTCAGCGACGTGCGCGTGCGCGGGCCGGTCCCACAACACGTAGTGGAAGAGCCCGACGGGGCAGCCGCGGTGGCTTCTGGCAGCTCCCTGGACAGCTTCTCCAGGGGCTCACTCAAGATCAGTTGGAACCCCTGGCGCCACGGGCTGTCATCAGTGGACAGTCTGCCCCTAGATGAGTTGCCCAGCACAGTACAGCTACTGCCTGCCCCGACCCCAGCCCCTGACTCTACCGCTGCTCGGCCGGGGAACGGCCAGGGAGAGGTCCAGCCGCGTGGCAAGCCTGGGGAATCCCGCAGCGCTTCCAGTGATACCATCGAGCTTTGAGGAGGGGTCCTGACGCAGGGCTAGGACCCTGGCCGATGCCCACATGGCATGGCAGACTGGGACAATTGAGCCTTTAAAAAATGGGTATCCTGGCCGGGCGCGGTGGCTCACGCCTGTAATCCCAGCACTTTGGGAGGCCAAGGCGGGCGGATCACGAGGTCACGAGTTCGAGCCCAGCCTTTTAGTCTCGAACATAGTGAAACCCTCGTCTCTACTAAAAATACAAAAAAATAGCCAGGTGGCACACGCCTGTAGTCCCAGCTACTCGGGAGGCTGAGGCGGGAGAACTGCTTGAACGGGAAGACGGAGGTTGCAGTGAGCCGAGACCACGCCATTGCACTCCAGCCTGGGTGACAGAGTGAGACTCCGTCTCAAAAAAAAAAAAAAAAAAAAAAAAAAGACATCCCCAGGCCTCCACCTGATGACAGCCCCCGGGGGACAGCCAGGTTTGAACTCACCCCACCCCCATGCCTTGTTTTCTGCTTTTAATATTTCTGGTTTTCAGCCGGTATTTTGCACAGAGGCCGTGTCTTATGCGGAATACAGGGTGGGTATGCATGGATTTGGGCATGAAGAACAGGGAGCAGGTGCCCCAGACTCCCCAACATGGAGTGATGAGCCTCGCTTGTCTAGACTGTCCTCTTTGTGCCAAAGAAATAAACCCTTAGGACTTGGCTTATGCTTCCCACTGGCCATGCCAGGATCCTGTATTCATAGAAGGAAGGAGAGACTGGAGGCCCTGCCTCTCAGTCATTCTAAGTCCTGTGTATTGGACAGAGGGGAGGACTTTGAGGAAAGGTTGCTTGAGGCTTGGAGGCCCTGGTCATAATGGCGACCACACTTACTGAACATCTCTTGTGTACTGTCCAGGTCTTCACATTTATGACCTAATTTAATTCTCATGTTAAGTCTGAGTGGAAAGCATTATGAAGCCCATTTGAGGAAAGAGAAGAGTGAAGTTCAGAGGCAAAAGTCATCTGTCCAGGGTCCTTTGCCAAATGACAGCTGGCATGGAACCATCCTAAGGCTGGTTCCTCTACCCTCCTTCTCCTAACAGCACTTCAGGGGCAACCTTCTCCTCTATCTTTTCTCCACTCACCATCAGGGAAGCCCTCAATTTCCCAGGATTCTAGGAAATTTCCCTAAGGTGGGGGGTGGTGGAACAGGTAGTAAGACTGAAGCCTTTTAACTTTCCAAGACCTTTCTTTATTTCCTGAGATGAATAAATAAATGGCAATGAGGGGTGGGGATGTGGTGAACACAGAACGAGCTGGCAGGAGGGGGCTGGCATGCAGCTGGCAGGAGGGGGCTGTGACGGCCCCACCACTGTGAGGACCCCCTCATCCTGAGCAGGGGCCAAAGCTCACTAGCAGCCACCATTAAGGAAAAACTTCTGAAATTCACACATTGTGAAGCCTGCCAGTCCCCGCCAGGTGAAGAACTCATGGTATCCACCTTCAGGGCTACTTTTTACCCTAGGGGCCTTGTCTGCCCAGACCTGGGTACCTGGGCTGCTCTGTAAGGCAGGTAGGGTTGCTTACCCCACTCTCAAAAATAAACCAAGCTGTCCTGAGTGTCCAGCAGGAGGGCAGCCCAAGCTCTGGGGGCAGCATAGGTGGGAGGAGATCCTACAAGTGGTGGCCAAGATTATCTGCCCTTGATGAAGCCCTCCAGCACACGGTCACTGCGCTCTGACAACCAGTAGCCAGTCATGGCCGCCACAGCCCCGATGAAAATGGCAGTGAACACCAAGTCGCCCTTAGCAGCCAGCGTGGCCAGTGCACAGATGATGACGCCAAAGAACATCTGCTGCAGCACCACCAACTCGTCCTCTGTCATCTCTGAGAAGAAGCCCGCCGACTCTGCAGAGGAGCGAGAGATTTAGCCTGGCACTCGTATCCCTGTTCCTGGCAGTTCTTGGAGCCTCCCTAGAACTCCCATGCACCTGATCATCATGGCCACCAGGCCTGCCCAGCAAGCCAGGCACACAACATTTACTGCTCAAAACCATGCTGCAAGAGGCAGTTACCATCCCTGTCTCACTAAATGGGAAAGTCAGGCTCAGAGAGGTAAAGGGGTTGGACTTGCCAAGGCCATGTGGTAGACAAGTTGGGGGCACAGCACTTATTACATGTATGAGTCTCGTTCCACGGTCAGACTGTCTGGATTGGGATCCCAGCTCTGCAACTTGCTTGCCATATAGCCCCGGGAAAGTAGCTTCATCTCTCTGCATCTTAGTTTTTACATAGTTAGAATGGGGATGAGAACCCGACCTCCAGCGTCGGGCTGTTTCAGGGGTTAAATAAGTTAAGATGAGGAATGCACCTAGAACAGCATCTCACATAGTAATTGCTGGGGAAATGGTCCCAGCCATCACTGTTGTGATTACCCTGCATCTCACCACACCCCCGGCCTAGGACAGCTCTCAGCAGGCCAGGGCAAACACTGGTCCCATTGGATAGATGAGGAAACAGGTTAGGGAGGCAGACTGATTTGATGCCAAGTCTGATTCCCTTTGTACCCTGGAAAGTGTAAGGCTGCTGAGAGCCAACCTGGAGATCAGACGTACAGCCGGGTCTCAGTGCAGCCTCCAGGGGGCTGGGTGGCAGTAGGGGTGGGGCAGGACTCGAGCTGCCACTGCTACCTGGGGAAGGGGCTTGCCTACCCTCTATTTGAATGAGGACCTCCCCTCTCCCACCCCAGGGCTCACCTGGGATCTGCTCCTTCACACAGATGCCTTCCATCTGCTTGTAGCCCTCGGCACAGATGCAGCGATAACCGCCCTCGGTGTTTTCACACTGCTCATTCTCTCCCGGACACACCTCTGTCTCACACTCATCCACGTCTTGGGGGAAGGGAGGGGTCAGAGTCCTGCTAAGGCCCCCCACCCAGCACCCCGACTCCATCTTGTCCATCTCTCAACACTACCCTCTGCCCTTGCACAGGCAACATTCCACCCTTCCTTCCCCATATTCCAGCCCCTTCACCATTCATGCTGGGTGAGGCACTCCCAGGTGCCTGTGTCCCATCAGCAGGAGACTCACCGAGACACTTGGAGCCCACCTGCTGGTAGCCAGGGCTACACTTCTTACAGCGACCTGGCCCTGCCCCCATGCAGCCTAGGCAGGCCTTGGCACAGTCTGGAGAGAGGAGAGAGATGAGGGTGAGATGTGCTCCTAGGCCCAGGAGAGCCATGCTCCAGAAGAGGAGGCCTGGGGGTGCTCTGAAGCCTGAGAAGGGGAAGGTTTGGAGGGACAGGTGTGGAGCAGCTCCTCCTGCCCTCCTCACATCCCCACTGCAGAAGCAGACACTGACCTCGGCACTCATAGGAGCCCTCAGTATTCACGCAGAATTGGTCGGCTCCACAGTTGGCTCCCTCTGTGCCACACTCATCAATGTCTGCAGAGAGGTGAGCAGGGTGAGAATTTCGATCCCTATTTAGTAGGGAAGCTGATGCCAGAGCCACTGGGGAATGGTCTTGCCTGGGATTAAATGGTATGGCAGGGACTGCAAGCTGTCTACCAACACAGAAGCAGACGTGCAGCTGGACTTCAGGATGCCCAGCCAGAGACCACATTTTCCAATCTGTCTTGAAGCTAAGCGTGTCCCTGTGATTGAGTTGTGGCCAACAGGATGTAAACAGGAGTGGTGAGCTCCACTGTTAGCTTGGTCTTAAAACAATGCTTGGACTCCTCAATGTACTTTCTTTCCCTTCTCCCTTCTTGAGTGCTGGGACATGGGACACGGAGATGCCCAGGACTCAGCTTCCACCATGCAGACAATGCCCAAGGGGATGATTGTACAGGAAGTTACAGGAATGATCTGGGTACTGGAACGATTGTGACTAGCAGAGCTCCCCTGCCAGCCTGGACTACTCACTTTGGGACTGTAATATTTGGAAAAAAAATAAACCTCTACCCTCTAGATTCTTTTTTTTTTTTTTTTTTTTTTGAGATGGAGTTTCACTCTTGTCACCCACGCTAGAGTGCAATGGTGTGATCTCAGCTCACTGTAACCTCTGCCTCCTGGGTTCAAGCAATTCTCCTGCCTCTGCCTCCCGAGTAGCTGCAATTACAGGCACCTGCCACCACGGCTGGCTAATTTTTGTATTTTTAGTAGAGACTGGGTTTGCCATGTTGGCCAGGCTGGTCTTGAACTCCTGATCTCAGGTGATCCACCCCCTCTTCGGCCTCCCAAAGTGCTGGGATTAGAGGCGTGAGTGAGCCACCATGCCCGGCCAACCTGTATATTCTTTTTGGTTTTTTTTGTTTTTTTTTGAGGCGGAGTCTCGCTCTGCTGCCCAGGCTGGAGTGCAGTGGCCGGATCTCAGCTCACTGCAAGCTCCGCCTCCCGGGTTCACGCCATTCTCCTGCCTCAGCCTCCCGAGCAGCTGGGACTACAGGCGCCCGCCACCTCACCCGGCTAGTTTTCTGTCTTTTTTATTAGAGACGGGGTTTCACCGTGTCAGCCAGGATGGTCTCGATCTCCTGACCTCGTGATCCGCCCGTCTCGGCCTCCCAAAGTACTGGGATTACAGGCTTGAGCCACCGCGCCCGGCCAACCTGTATATTCTTTAAGCCACAGTCTTTTGAGGATTTTTGTTATAACAGCTTAGCCTCTACTCTAGTCTAAGTGGCTAGGCTGGGACCAAACCAAGTCTTGAACCCAGGTTTCCTGACCCCAAGTTCAGGGTCCTCATTCTCCTGGCCAACTCTTCCTCAATTTTTTTTTTTTTGAGATGGAGTTTTGCTCTGTTGCTCAGGCTGGAGTGCAGTGGTGCGATCTTGGCTCACTGCAAGCTCCGCCTCCTGGGTTTATGCCATTCTTCTGCCTCAGCCTCCTGAGTAGCTAATTTTTTATATTTTCAGTAGAGACGGGGTTTCACTGCGTTAGCCAGGATGGTCTCGATCTCCTGACTTTGTGATCTGCCCTCTTTGGCCTCCCAAAGTGCTGGGATTACAGGTGTGAACCACCGCGCCCAGCCCCTTCCTCAATTTTTAAGACTTGGCCAAAGTAGCACCTCCTCCAAGAAGCCTTTCCTGATTCCCCATCACCACTTCCACTGAACTAGATCAGAGGCATCTCTCACTGTACACAGGGACTATACTACACAGTACCTGTGTACTGGACTGTAAGTATCTGGTTACTTGTCTGCCTTCCCAGCCAGGTTGAGATCTCCATGAAGGTGGGGCCTAGGCTAGTTTAGCTCAGGCTTGTGTTGAGAGAATGAAGGACCAAGCCCAGGCCCCTGCCCATCTTCCCCAGACCTAGCTAGAGCCCCACTTACCTACACACTTGAGGTGGTGCAGGGCCCAGCCCTTCTTGCATTGCAAACAGTTTGATTCCTCAGGTCCTGAGCATCGGGCACAGGGGCCAAAACAAGCTGGGTGGAATGGGGGCAGCATGAGGATGGGCAGGCAGGTACCCCATCTGCCCCTGCCCAGTGCCACACCTTTTGGCTACCTACCCGAACATACCAGATGGCTGGCGTTGCGTTCTGCCTCGAAGTAGCCAAGGCCACACTGGCCACAGGCCTCACCCCCGTAGCCGGCTTGGCAGTCACACTGCCCGCTGCCCCCTCGTGTCCCTTCCCCTTCACACTGCCCGTAGCCACCACAGGGCCTCTCTGTGCCCCCAGGACAGGCTGTGGGAAGACACCAAACCAGGTGAGGTCGTCTATACAACCTTGACATACAAGAGAATATTTTCTGCTCTGCATATCAGTAACATTTTTGGAGAAGACAATTAATTTTAGTGACATAATATTTTGTCATAAAAGTGAAATTTACTTAACCAATTTCCTCTTGTGGAACAATCAGATTTTACAAACCTTTTATTTATTTATTTATTTTTAGTGACAGGGTCTTGCTCTGTTTCCCAGGCAATGACATGATCATAGCTCACTGCAGCCTTGAACTCCTGGGCTCAAGCAATCCTCCCACCTCAGCCTAGGGGGTCTACAGTACAGGCTGCACTACCATGCCCCACCTTTTTTTTTTTTTTTTTTTTTAAAGAGACAGGGTCTTGCTATGTTACCCAGGCTGGTCTCTCAGACTCCCGGCCTCAAGTGATCCTCTGCCTCAGCCTCCCAAAGTGCTGGGTTTACAGGCACGAGCCACTGCAACAAATATTTTCTTTCTTTTTTTTTTTTTTTTGAGACAGAGTCTCGCTCTGTCGCCCAGGCTGGAGTGTAGTGGCGTGATCTTGGCTCACTGTAAGCTCCGCCTCCTGGGTTCATGCCATTCTCCTGCCTAAGCCTCCTGAGTAGCTGGGACTACAGGCGCCTGCCACCACACCCGGCTAATTTTTTGTATTTTTTAGTAGAGACACGGTTTCACCGTGTTAGCCAGGATGGTCTCGATCTCCTGACCTCGTGATCCGCCTGCCTCGGCCTCCCAAAGTGCTGGGATTACAGGCGTGAGCCACTGCGCCCGGCCAATATTTTCTTTTACAAAGACTGAATTTGCCATTTTTGCAGCTACCTCTTTATCTGTAGCTTCAGGAAAGACTGTTCTAAAAGAGGCTGGTAGTAAGTTTGGCTCTTGTGCCAGGACTGTGTGTGAGGATAGATGGTGACCATGGGGGCTCCAGGGCAACACCCGCCCCTCCCCAGGAAGATACCATAGTCCGATCTGGCATGGGAAATGAAGGGGCTGGGGGGTCTATCATTTCTTTAATACATAATGATAACCATACTGCATCTGACTCAGTGTAGCCCCTGTGCTTTCTCCAAGCCTTTCCCCACTGATTTGCCCATCTCCCCAGCCCTGTGAGGCGGGCAAGAACTGAGGTCCAGAGAAGTTATCTGAGTAGCCTGAGTTCACACAGCTAGCTAGGGACAGAGCCAGGACTGGATACCTGGACTTGGCAGTCCCCTCCCATCCCCAAGAGCAACTTAAAAACTCACGAAGGCAGGAGGGCCCAAAGGTGCCTGCGGGGCAGCAGAGCTTCAGGGAATCTGAGCACAGCCACTGGAACAGGTCCGGGGCCTCCTGCTGCCTGAGGCAGGGGCAGGGTGGAGGGAAGTGGGGAGGAGCCGCTGAGATAGTGTCAGAAGTGCTGTTCCCATTCCCCCACGCCTGAATCTGTGATTCAACCCAGCTTGGACATAAGACCCAAAAGGCCATCTGACCAATGCCCTTTCCCCATTTGGCAGAGGGGTAAACTGAGGCTCAAGTGGAGCACAAGTCCCCCTGCAAGTCCTTAGCAGATCTGGGTTTGGAAGGAGCAGAACCAGGACATGGCCCCCAGCATGCACCCCCCTGCTTCTTGGCCAAGTCAAGGCCTTATCACCAGGCCCCACCTGTGACCCACTCCCAGGGAAGGCCCCCTTGCCACTCACTTGTGAAACCACCAGCTTTCCACCAGCTCCTCACTCAGCTCCAGCAGGCGGTGGCACTCGAAGTCCGACTTGCTGCACACGCCCTCCAGCACCTCTACCAGGCGGGTCTCACTGACCGGACAGGGCAGGGCTGGTGGGAAACACGCCCCATCCCGCCCACCACCCTCCTCAGGTCTCTCTCTACCCTTCCTCGTGCCGTGACAATATGAAAGGAAAGGCCATGAGGTACAATAGAAGGGATCATGGTTCTGGGAAGCAGACGGACGTGGGTTCAAATCTAGTGGTAGGACCTTGGGCAAGTCACTTAACTTCTTTGAACCTCTTTGTTTCGTCATCTGTAAAATGGGGACAACAATACCTTCCCTGCAGGTTTGTTGTAACATACATCAGTTCCTGCATCTGAGCAATGGAATATAATACCCTTGCTGGGTAGATATAGCTAAAAATACATCCTATAACAAGTGTTGGCAGGGATGTGGAGAAATTAGAATCCTCCCACACTGCAGATGGGAATAAAAAATGGCATCACCATTGTGGAAAAGCAGTTCCTCAATAAGTTAAACATGGAATTGCCATAGAACCTGCCAATTCCACTACTGGATATAGACCCAAAAGAATGGAAAACAGGTGTTCAAATGAAAACTTGTACACAATGTTCATAGCAGCACTACTCACAACAGCCAAAAGGTAGAAACAATGCAGATGTCCATCAACTGATGCATGGATAAACAAAATGTGGTACAGCCAAACGAGAATATTATTCAGCCATAAAAAGGAATAAGTATTGATATATGCTACAGTATGGGTGAACCTTGAAAACATTATGCTAAGTGAAACTAGCCAGACACAAAAGGCCACATATTTTATGATTCCAATGAAATCAGCAAATCCATAATTTCTGCTTGACTAACACAAATTAGTGATTGCCAAGAGCCAGAGGAAGGGGAGAATGGGGAGTGGCTGTGTAACAGGTATAGGATTTTTTGGGGGGTAATGAAAATGTTCTGGAACTACATAGTGGTGATGGTTGCACAACATTGTAAATGTTATTAAATGTCCTTAATGGGAAATTTTTTATGTGTATTTTACCACAATTTTAAAAATATATATATATATAAATATCTGATGCCTTATATCCTGTATTTAAAGGGTCTTACACAGTGCTTGGCATATAGGAAGTGATTTTAAAAAGCAAGTAACGCAGGAGCCATTACAAAGCTGGAAGTGCCTCTGGGGTTGTCTTAGCCAATGCCCTCATTCCTGAATGAGGAAACTCATGCCCGGCAAAGGAAAAGAGAAAATAACCAATGTTACATAATAACAAACCTTTATTTCTAGTGGGCATCCCAGTTAAGCCCTTTCCACACTCCTATGAAATAGGCAAACCAGGTATTAATATTCCCATTTTACAGGCGAAGAAACTGTGGCTCTGAGAGGTTAAGAACCGACAATCAGGTCTAACTCTGAGCCTTTGCTGACTCCTCTTCCATTTGACTTTGAAAAGCTGGAGGCTCAGGACTCAGGGCTCAGGGCTTGGCTTTCTGTATCCTTCCCATGCCTTTCTTTACATACTGACTATATAATGGCTTTCTGTATTATATATACTGACTATATAATGGCTCTCCTCATAATGACTTTCTT
Source organism: Theropithecus gelada (assembly GCF_003255815.1). NCBI lineage: Eukaryota > Metazoa > Chordata > Mammalia > Primates > Cercopithecidae > Theropithecus > Theropithecus gelada. The sequence continues at coordinate 54,890,785 of NC_037669.1, forward strand.
TACATACTGACTATATAATGACGACTCTCAAATTCCTGTTTCCAATTCCTACTCTTTTCTGAATTCCAGATTTGGATGGAGTCTACCTGGATGTCTAATGGACATTTCAGCCCAATACATTCAAAGAACACCACATCCCACCCCTCCCCTAAACCTTCTCAGTTTCCCATCTCACCATCTTAGAAAACAGCTGCACTATTCACCCAGTTGCTCAGGCCCAAAATCTAGTAAGCATCTTTTATTCTACTGTTTCTCTATACCCATAATGAATCTATCACCAGGTCCTATTGTTCTCTCTGCAAAATATACCCAGACTGTGACCCCTTCACCATGTCCTCCACTAGATACTACACTAGCTCGTATTGCCTTCATACCTAGATGATGCACTTGCCTCCCAAACTGGTCTCCCTGCTTCCTCCACCCTTGCCCCTTACAGTCTGTTTGCTACATAGCAGTGTGAGTAATCTTTAAATGTATAAAGAAGACAGTATCACTTTTTCTGCTCGTAACCTTCCAAGAGCTTCCCATTACACTCCAAAAAAAAATCTAAACTCTTTTCTGTAGCCTTTGAGGCCTAAGCCTCCGCCTTCACCGTCTACCACTCTCCCCTTTGCTCACTCCACTCCAGCCACTTCTCGAATACACCAAGCTCAGTCCCATCCTCTGCCCAATTTCCTTCCTGTCACATAGCTCGCTTCTTCACTTCAGGTCTCACTGTTCAAATGCCACATCTTGAACACGCTGCCTCCCACCATCCTGAGTCTACCGTGCTTCACTGTTTGTTCTTTCATCTGACATAATATTATTCACTTATTCATTGCTTGTCTTCTCTACTAGAATGTGAGCTCCAGGAAGGTGGGATTTTGCTTGCCTTGTTTACTGCTATACTATAGATGTTCAGTGCTATTTGTTGAATGAATAAGTGCTCCCCAAGAGTACCTAGCCCTCCACCAGTAGAGCAGAGATTTGGCAGGGAGGGGAATATACACCCATTCCCCCAGCAGCCCCTTACCTGTCTTTGTATTTGGACAACTTCTCTTCCTCCCAGGCAGTGTTTCCACCTCCAAAGTTGTCCCGGATGGTTCTCTCCAGGCCCTGGAAACAGAAAATTAGTAATAGCTAAGTACAGTGCCTGGCACATGCTAGCACTTCACTGTTCTACTGACCAGGAAACTGAGGCACAGAAAGGCAACTTGCCTAGGGCCCTACAACTAGTAAGAGACCAAAATGAAACTTGAATCCACGCAGATTTGCATCCCAGAGTTCCCCACTCTAAATCGCTGTGTTCCCCTCCAACGAGGCTGCTGGTGCACCCACCTTGTTGAAGCTGTCAACCAGTCCCCGGCAGGTATGACACGGATGGGGCTGAGGCGGGGGAGAAGACTGGGGAGGTGGAGAGGGCTGGAGCCAGATGGGGTCTGGGAGGCTGAGGAAGAGGCTCAGGCCCCAGAGCACAGCTGGGACCAGGCCCTTCGGGAGCCATGGGGCCATCTTTACCCAGGCTGGGGACCTGCAGAAAGAGGGCGTGGAGAGGCTTCACTGAAGGAGTCAGGCCCCACGCGAGAAAGAAAAAGGTCTGTTCTGAGGTGCCGTGGCGTTGGGAAGTGCGTTATTACAAGCAAAAGAGGCCAAACTGGGTACTGCAGGGGCTGTGGGGATGAGTGGGGAAAGGCGCATAAGATGCAATTCCAGAAGAGAAATAAGTTATCCCCGTTAGCATGGGGGTGGGGAGAGGAAAGTGGCCTCGCTCCTTGGCAAGGGGGCAGAAGTCAGCCTCTTGTTTGAGGGTCTGATAAAGGCTATTAGGGGCCGGATCCGCAGAATTAGGGAGAAGAGATCAGATTCCAAGTACTGAAGGAGAGGAGGCCAGAGGGGTTGTTTTGGGGGAGGTGTCCGGAACCCCGGGCTTTGGGGGAGGAGCCCGGATCCGGATATGAAGGGAAGGGGTCAGATTCAGGGCCTCGCAGAAGGGCAAAGGCACGGCCCACGAGCCGGCAGAGAAGGATCCAGACCCTCGTAGGCCACGGAGGAGGAAGAACCGACCGCCCCAGCCCACGGGCGCTGTGAGCCGTCTCCTCACCGCGTAGCTGCCACAGCCTGCGTAAAACGCACAACCCCCACCCGCGCTGCAGTCCCGGGGGCGGAGCGTGCCGCCCAGCCAATGGTGACGGGCCATGTGCCATTACGTCACCCCACGCCAGCCAACCACAGGCGGTACCGAGCTGCACCTGTCCGGGCTTTAAAGGGCCGCGGGGCTAGGGGACGACGTTTGCCAGCCCAGCCACGGAGACGCAGACGCGTGTGGGCCACATGGGTAGAAAAACAGCGTCTGCCTTTATTCAAGTCCCGTCCCCGGCCCCAGGTCCCACCCCGCGTCCAGGCGCGGGAGTCCCCGGGGGATGGAAGTAGCTATCCAGGGCTGGCTGAAGGGCCCGGGACACTTGCTCCGCCCTCTCTTGGAGCCGCCCGGGACGCGGGGCGCGGGGCTCCTGCAGGGCCCCCAGGAAGTCCGGCAGTTGGGAGGGCAGTGAGAAGACGGGCACGGTACGGAAAAGGGCGGGTACGAAGTCCGGGTGGAGCAGCCTGTCGAAGCAGGCCCCCACGTAGCGGCCGGGCGCCCGGCCCTGCAAGAAGTCGGGCAGCACGCAGCTGAGCGAGGCACGGAAGGCGTCGTGTGGGCCGTGCGCCCCGGGCGCGGACACCCCGTCCTGTAGCCACTCACTGCACAGCGCCACCGCCCCGGGCGAGAAGAGCAGGACCACCACGCCGCCCTCCTGCAGGGTCTGGCGCCGCTGCGCGTGGAACCAGGCCACGGGTCCCTGCGCGCTCATTTCACGACGGCTCCACAGGTCTACGGCCACGCGCAGCGGCAGCTGGCACAGCGCCGACGCCAGGGCGCCCACCAGGCGCTCGAAGCCCGAGTCATCGGCTGAGTAGAGGAGCAGAGCCGCGCGGCCCCTGGCGGCCGCTGCTGGAGAAAACAGATGGGGAGGGAAGAGGTGAGCTGGCACAGGCCTGGCCCCCCGGGGGCGGCCCCCCGCCCAGCGCGTGCTCCCACTCACCCCCCGAGCGGACGTCCTGTTTCAAGAGCCTCAGCCACCCTGTTAGGGGAGAGGGGCGGAGGCAGCCTGTGAGCTCGGCCGCCACCTTCCCTCGGAGAACTCCCACAGCCACTCTGGTCCTGCCCCTGGGGAATGGGGAGCCGGGAAGCGCTCACCTTTCGCGTGATCCTTTTTGAGAAGGAGGATGAGGGAAAGCGCAGCGGCAAAGAGTAGGCAGGCCAGCCACAAGAGGGCCCAGCGCTTGTGGATGTCTGGGAGACCCATGGAAGAAGAGTTAGAAACTTACACTCACCTTCCACAGAGGAGAAAAACTGAGACTTAAGAGAAATGATTTGACGGCCGCGCGCGGTGGGTCACGCCTGTAATCCCAGCACTTTGGGAGGCCAAGGCGGGTGGATCACGAGGTCAGGAGTTCAAGACCAGCCTGGCCAACATGGTGAAACCCCGTCTCTACTAAAGATACAAAAAATTAGCCGGGTGTGGTGGCGCACGCCTGTAATCCCAGCTACTCGGGAGGCTGAGGCAGGAGAATCGCTTGAACTCGGGAGGCAGAGGTTGCAGTGAGCAGAGATCGCGCCATTGCACTCCAGCCTGGCCGACAGGTTGAGACTCCTCTCAAAAAAAGAAAAAAATGATTTGTCCAAAGTCCACAGCACAGTGTCAGAGCCAGTGGATGAATATAGCTCCATCTGTTTAGGGGTCTTTGAATAAGTAAGGTCACCTTCTGCCTCAGTTTTCTCCTCTGTAAAGTTGTAGCTACTTCACAGGGTTGGTATGAGGACTAAATATATTCATATATATAAAGCACTTAACACAATGCCGAGCATCTTAAGTGCTAAAATGTCAGCTCGTATTATTCTCCCCTAAGCTAGGGTTGCTGGGCCCTTGATCTTGCTGTCCTGGGTGTCTGCAACTATCTAGTGTCCCTGCCCTGTCTTTTTTTCGCCTCCAATCGATTCACCTTGAATTAATTCATGGCAGCCTCAGAAATCTTTTAAAAATGTAAATTTGGGCCCGCCGCGGTGGCTCACGACTATAATCCCAGCACTTTGGGAGGCCGAGGCGGGCGGATCACGAGGTCAGGAGTTCAAGACCAGCCTGGCCAAGACGGTGAAACCCCATCTCTACTAAAAATACAAAAATTAGCCGGGCATGGTGGTGGGTGCCTATTAATCCCTGCTACCCGGGAGGCTGAGGTAGAGAATTGCTTGAACCTGGGAGGCAGGGGTTGCAGTTAGCTGAGATCGTGCCATTGCATTCCAGCCTGGGCGACAGAGTGAGACTCTGTCTCAAAAATAAAAAAATAAAATAAAATAAAATAAAAATATATATATATATAAAAATTTGATTGTAACTCCTGCTGCTCTCAACATAAGATCTAAATCTCCTACATGGCTCCTGCATCTTTATCTCATGACAGAAACCTGCCTGTCCAAGACCCTCTATCTCTACCCCCTTCCCCTAGCTCAGTCTTCAGAGTTTTGCTGAAACCTTCCCCCTGAGCCCTTCACCCCACCCAGGTCAGGTCCACATTGTATGCATTTACAGCACTGAACACTTGGTGGTGCTTCAGTAGCTCACACTTTAAATGTAAGTGACTGGCTCATGTCTTGCTAGTCTTCTAGGGATAGGGGGCAGGGATTTATCTTTTTGGTGTTCCTGGGATCCCTGCAAGCTCTCATCATATTTTTTGAGTGAATGAAGGAATGACCCTCTGTTTATCTGATCTCAGGGAAGGACAAGGCCATTGCATGTGCTGTGCCCAAGAGTGGTCCCTGTCAAGATCCCCACTCCTGGTACAGAAAGGAAAGGCAGTTCTTACAATACTCACATTTGTCCATGGGGCAGGCCCATAGCGCTCCCAAGTCATCATCCCATAGCTGTAAGATACAAACAGAACCAAATCCAGGGCAGCAGCCAGGTGTTTAACATTCACCAAGCTCTGGTGGCCTGATCTGCAAATTCCCAGCATCAACTATGCATATCTCCCTGCTAGGGTTCCTGCAGCTGCTCTGCCTTTGTTTATGCTGTGCCCACTGCCTATGGTGTGACTTCTTCCATACCAAATCTGGCTTATAGGAAGAAATTCTTCCCGGAAGCTCTCCCTGGAACCCAAAACTTAGCACCTCTAGGTGTGGTTATCTGTTTACGGGTGTCTAGCCAACAGTGTGCCCCTTGGGGATAGGAACTATGCTTCGTCTACTCTTTTTTTGTTTTGTTTTGTTTTGTTTTGTTTGAGACGGAGTCTCGCTCTGTCGCCCAGGCTGGAGTGCAGTGGCCGGATCTCAGCTCACTGCAAGCTCCGCCTCCCGGGTTTACGCCATTCTCCTGCCTCAGCCTCCCGAGTAGCTGGGACTATAGGCGCCCGCCACCTCGCCCGGCTAGTTTTTTGTATTTTTTTTTTGGTAGAGACGGGGTTTCACCGTGTTAGCCAGGAAGGTCTCGATCTCCTGAGCCCGTCTCGGCCTCCCAAAGTACTGGGATTACAGGCTTGAGCCACTGCGCCCGGCCCTTCATCTACTCTTAACTTTCCCAGGGCTGAACATAAAATAAGCCTAAATAGACAGGAGGTGAGTGCTAGTTTTAGGCCTGTTGCCCCTGGGCATTGAGGTGGGGCCCTTCTGCCACCAGCTCACCTGCAGACATTGGCCTGACTGCAGGTCTTGTAGTAAGTACTCTCCAAGGCGAGCTGCCCTCTGCCAAGACAAAGGATGGGGGCACTGTTACCTGGAGGTAGCACCCTTAGGGCAGCACCTACCGGGCTACAGCTGGGTAGAACGGGGTAGACGGGATCGGGAGACTTTGGTGATGCCGCTGAATATGGCCCTGGTCTGAGTCACCCCCGTGTTCCCAGAGACTGGCACAGGGTGGATGGAGTGAAAATTTGAGGCCAGGTGTGGGATGCATTTGGAGAGATCTGTGGAGGAGGGTCACCCAGTCCTAACCGTGGAGGCTTTGCTGGGTAGTGAAGTACAGCCACTGGGTTCCAAGGCACAGAGGGATCTGTTGTCCTGGGGGCCTCGTGTCTCCAACAGTAGCACATCGTCTTTGGGAGGCCCCAGGGAGTCTGGAAGGGGTGAGAGGCCACTCTGACCAAGACCCAACTTTGCTGGGATTGGCCACTTGCCCACCTCCCATGCCCTGACCTTCACCCCTAGGAGGTGGCCCTGTCCCAGCCACCCCCAGGCCCAACTCACCAGCCCACAAGCATTCCTGCAGCTGCAGCTTCTCCCAACTGTTCACCTGCTGGGAAGAGACCATGGTTAGGGCCACTAAGAAAAGCAAAAGCCAAAGGCAGAAAGACCAGAACAGGGCAGGCAACAGAAGGCCTGTTGGGTTGGGAATCTGCACTCAATCTGATCTTGAGCAGATGTGGATTCAAGGCTGGGTGATTAGGAGTCACTACATGTTTCTCTGCTCCAGCCTTGTGAGGTCATCTGTGTAAAGTATCTTCTGACCCTAAAGCTGTTTTTATGTCTTACAAAGCATAGTTCCCCTCTCATCTAACTTTCTCAAAGAGATTCCCTTCTCACATGACCATCCTGCTAAAAATTGCAACCCCAGTCCCACCTTATCCCTTTCCCATAGTATTTGTATGCAATTTTAAGATATTATATAATTTATTTACAATGTCTGTTGGCTGCCTTTGTCCATTACAATATAAGTTCTATGAGGGTAGAGATGTTAGGATCTATCACAAGTGCCTAAAACAGTGACTCGCACTGCTAAAAACATCTCGAATGAGTGAATATTCTTATAATCACCCTTTGAAACTGTAGAGCAACCCATTCTACATGTATGGAAATAGAATAAGGATAGCAATAACAAAAGTGGCTACATTTATTGAGCATTTAGTCTGTACGGATTCCTAAGGGGAAGCACTTCTCTTATTTCATCGTCACAACCACTCCATGAGGCAGTTACTGTGTTATCATCTGCATTAAACAGATGAGGAGACTGACGTTCAGAGAAGTGAAGGGACTTGCCCAGGGTCCCACACACTGCTAAAGTAAATAGTGGAACTCCCAAAGAGGAAGCTGGCAACCACTATGCTTTAGCGGCCCAAGAACTAAGACCCCCTTGGCTAGGGGGTCTGCCCAGGTCCAACCCCCAGCCCAGCACTCGGCACCCCTTTCTGACCTGAACACAGAGGTTAGGGTGGACTTTCAGCAATGGGAACTCGAGAACCTTCTGTGGAAAGAGAGGAATGGGTGGGATCACAAAAGGGGGACCCTGGTTCCCCACTCTCCCCTCACTACGGGAGGTGTCCTCTGCTTTACTTACGTCCACAGTGACATTTTCCCAGGAAAGCGGCGGGACCAGTGGCTGGCAGGGGTCCCCACCTGGAGCCTGCCAGCACAGTGCGGCTTCTGCGGGCAGCGAACACGGCGCGTCCAGCAGCCAGCTCTGCAGGGTCAGCAGTCGCAGCCGGGCTGCTCGCCAGAGGTTCTGGTGTGCGCGGGGGTCTGCAAGGAAAGGGCGCAGTCACCACACGCTAGGCACCCATCGCTCGCAGTGCCCCAGCCCCAACCCCAGCCCCAGGCCGGTCAGCTCACCCTCCCTGAAGGGGCAGATGTTTGTCCTAACGGAGTCAGGTTCCAGAGGCCACACCTGGAAAGGAAACGGGGGTCTGCTCAGGTCCCCTCCATGGGCATGTGCCTGGCCCTCTGCTAGACACTGGGGACACACTCATTCAGCAGATAGTTCACAAGTATGTGCTGGGTCTTCTCGCCTTTTACAAAACCTGGAGATGCTCACATCTATTCTTCCAGCAAACATAATGCTGGGCACTGGCAAGATTTTCATTCAACAAACTTTTTTTTTTTTTTTTTTTTTGAGATAGAGTCTCGCTCTTGTCGCCTAGGCTGGAGTGTAGTGGTACAATCTTGGCTCACTACAACCTCTGCCTCCCAGGTTCAAGTGATTCTCCCATCTCAGCCTCCTGAGGAGCTGGGATTATAGGCGTGTGCCACAGCGCCAGGCTAACTGGTTAATTTTTGTATTTTTAGTGGAGATGGGGTTTCACCACGTTGATCAGGCTGGTTTCGAACTCCTGACCTCAAGTGATCTGCCCCTCTCGGCCTCCCAAAGTGTTGGGATTACAAGTGTGAGCCACCACACCTGGCCCATTCAACAGACTTTTAATGGGTGCCTACCATTGTGTCTTAGCAGTATGGCAGGCACAAGGGACCTTGGATAATTAAATATTTATTTATTTATTTAGTTAGTTAGTTATTGAGACCGAGTCTCACTCTGTTGCCCAGGCTGGAGTGCAGTGGTGTGATCTTGGTTCACCACAACCCCTGCCTCTTGGGTTCAAGTGATTTTCCTGCCTCAGCCTCCCGAGTAGCTGGGACTGCAGGCGTACATCACCACGCCTGGCTTATTTTTGTACTTTTAGTAGAGACTGGGTTTCACTATGGTGGTCAGGCTGGTCTCAAACTCCTGACCTCGTGATCCACCCACCTTGGGCTCCCAAAGTGCTGGGATTACAGGTGTGAGCCACCACGCCTGGCGGATAATTAATTTTAATTCATTCCACAGTCACTTTGTGAGCACCTGCTATGTGTCAGGGAATGTGCTAAGTTCTAAGGACACATTCATTTATTCTTTCAACAGACGTTTTAAGAGTGCCTATTACATGCATAGCTCTGTGCTAAGCACTAGAGGTAATATATAAATTTATTCATCAAGCCTTTAGTTAGGAACACCAACTATGTGGCAGGCATTGTGTTTGGCAATGAAGACATTTAAATCACAGCATACATCTCATGAACATCTGCTGTGTCCTATGGCTGTGCTAGGCAGTAAGATTTATTCACTCATTCAACAGTGAGGACCCTCATACTGTTACCTTGTTTAAAAACAAAACAAAACAATGAGTAGGCGCTATATGCCAGGCACCATGCAAGGCTCTTGCAAAGCTATTACATTTGAATTAGATATGATTTGCTTGCCTTCAAGGAAATCACAAACTCACACTTGTAGTAAGGATAAAATATTTATATAAATTAGTAAAGCACTCACTCATTTCATAATATCTATTGAGCATCTGTTGTGTACAAGAAGAAATTAGATGCCCAAATAAGAAAGGAAGTGGTCGAGCTGGGTGTGGTGGCCCATCGCCACAAAACATTAAAAAATGAAAACAGGCTGGGCACGGTGGCTCACGCCTATAATTCCAGCACTTTGGGAGGCCGAGGCGGGCGGATAACGAGGTCAGGAATTTGAGACCAGCCTGACCAACCTCGTCTCTACTAAAAATACGAAAATTAGCCAGGTGTGGTGGCGTGTGCCTGTAATTCCAGCTACTTGGGAGGCTGAGGCAGGAGAATGGCTTGAACCTGGGAGGCAGAGGTTGCAGTGAGCCGAGATCACGCCACTGTACTCGCCACTGCACTGCAGCCTGGGCAAAAGAGTGAAACTCCGTATTAAAAAACAACAACACAAAAAAGGAAACAATTAGCCAGGCATGGTGGCCCATGCCTGCAGTCCCAGCTGCTCAGAGGCTGAGGCAGGAGGATCCCTTGAGCCTGGGAGGTTGAGGCTGCAATGAACTGTGTTCATGCCACTGCACTCTAGCATGGGTGACAGAGCAAGATGCTGTCTCTAAAAAAAAAGAAAAAGAAAAATTTTAAGAAAATAAAATAAATGAAGTGATAAATGGACAAGGAAAGATAGAAGTGCAAGGGGATTTGGAACTAGGAGAGGCTGGGTGGTTGGGGAAAAGCTTTGGGAAAGAGGTGAGGGTATTTGAGGTAATGGGAATCACCTGAGAAAAGGCAGGGAGATGGGTGTATCTTGGTAAGTAGCTCCACTGGATGTAACAGTGTTCTCATGAAGGAGAATCATGGGGAAAATACAGTGAAAAGGCACCACTGGGGGCAGAATATGGGCCCAGAATGCCAGGAAAGTAATGGGAAGGGAGGGGAGCTTGGAAGTATTGAAACAGTCTAGAAAAGAGATGATAGAGCCCCAAGCTGGACTGAGATGGAGAGGAGGGGGAAAGAGAACGAGGGACATTAATGTCAGAGGTAAGATGGATGAGACCTGATGACCAATTAAATGTGCAATCAGGGGCCAGTCATGGTGGCTCATGCCTGTAATCCTAGCACTTTGGGAGGCCGAGGCGGGCGGATCATGAGGTCGAGAGATCGAGACCATCCTGGCTAACAAGGTGAAACCCTGTCTCTACTGAAAATACAAAAAAATTAGCCGGGCGTGGTCACAGACACCTGTAGTCCCAGCTACTCAGGAGGCAGAGGCAGGAGAATGGCGTGAACCCGGGAGGCGGAGCTTGCAGTGAGCCGAGATCGCGCCACTGCACTCCAGCCTGGGCAACAGAGTGAGACTCTGTCTCAAAAAAAAAAAAAAAAAAAAAAAAAAANTCCCAGCACTTGGTGGGAGGCTGAGGTGGGAGGATAACATAAGCCCAGGAATTCAGAACAGCCTGGGTAACATAGCAAGACCGCATTTCTACACAAAACAAAAAAAAACTAGCTGAGTATGGTAGTGCTCACCAGTAGTTCCAGCTACTTGGGAGGCTGAGGCAGGAGGATCACTTGAACCCAGGGGACTGAGGCTGCAGTGTGCCATGATTGTGCCACTGCACTCCAGCCTGGGCAACAGAGTGAGACCTTGTCTAAAAAAATAAATAAATGTGCAGAGGAAAAGGAAAGAGCCAGCAGGTTTAAGCCTGGATGTGGCACACATTCTTATAACAGCCCCAAGAAGCTGTTACTATTATTATTCCCATTTTATAGATGAGAAACAGGCTCACAGAGGTGAAGTGACTTGCCCAAGGTTACACAACTAGCAAATGGCAAGAGCCAAGATTCAAACCAGTCCAAGTTCGTAGCACATGCTCTGCCCCCCAGGGGAACACAAAGACAGAACTGGAGGAGTAGGGAAAGGCTTCAAGGAGAAGGTGATATTTGAATGGGGCCATGAAGTGTCAGTAGGAGTTCTGTGGAGGATCAGAGAGAGCATTCAGGGAATGTAGTAGACAGAAGGCATAGGACAGCAAGGGTCAAGGAAGGGCCAGCCACCCCAGGGAGCCACAGTCTCCACCTCAATGAAGGGTTTGAAGAATGGTGAGACCAGGAAGGCAGGGATCACCCCCATCATCATCTTCCCACTCCTCTTCTGGCACCCAGCTGGACTCTGCTCCTACCTGAATACAGAGGCAGGGAACCAGGTCTGTGTGGTTCAAGGTAATGATCTGTGGTCCAGTCTGTGGAACAAATAAAGGAAGGAGGTTGGAGAAGATAAGGAGGAAGAGGAGGACGCCAAAGTCAAGGAAACCAGGAAGGCGGAAGTTCCCCCACCAGTGTTCCCTTGCTTGGGGTGAGTCCTCTTCAAGGGTCCTCTTTGATAAGGCACTGCGTCCTTTGCACAGGCATTGGCCTACAGTGGGAATGGACTTGGGAAGGGGGAGGCCTCACCAGGTTTTTGTGCCACCGGGGTTTTGGGGGGCCCTGGACCTGATTCCAGTACAGGGAGAGGCCAAAGTGCTGCTCCTCAGAGACATTCAGAACTAGATGCACATTGTCACCATCTGCTGACACGTTGAGCCAGGGCAGGGCTGGTGGGAGAGGCAAAGAGAGAGAGCACAGCTTAGACTTCCTCACCTCTTCTGCATACCTGACTGACCCTTTGGAGTTTCTTTCAAACCCCTTAGACTGGGAGGCTCTTGGAGGACAGAGCGTGTGTCCTCACCTCAGACCAGACTTTGCCCCAAGCAGCTGCCCAGAGCTAAGCCTGTGGAGGCCCTAGTGTGTGGTCTGAGGACAGCTATTTTCCCTCTGCAGCCAGAAAGATCTGTAACCTCTTTAAAACAAGTCATTTAAAACAAGTCAACTGTGACCTTTCTGATCTCACCTCTTGACACTTGTGTCCTTTTTTTTTTTTTTTTTTTTTTGAGAGGCAGTCTCACTCTGTTGCCCAGGCTGGAGTACAGTGGTGCGATAGCTCACTGCAACCTCCACCTCCTGGATTCAAGCGATTCTCTTGCCTCAGCCACCCGAGTAACTGGGATTACAGGCATGCGTCACCACGCCTGGCTAATTTTCGTATTTTTAGTAGAGATGGGGTTTCATTCATGTTGGACAGGCTGGTCTTGAACTCCTGACCTCAAGCAATCCTCCTGCCTCAGCTTCCCAAAGTGCTGGAATTGCAGACGTGAGCCACCACGTGCAGCCTATGGCACTTGTGTCCTTAATAACTCTGCTGCAGTGTTATTAAGGACCTCCTTACTATTTCTCTCTCTTTTTTTTTTTTTCTTGAGACAGTGTCTCATTCTGTCACCCAGGCTAGAGTACAGTGGCACAGTCTTGGCTCACTGCAAGCTCCGCCTCCCGGGGTTCACGCCGTTCTCCTGCCTCAGGCTCCCGAGTAGCTGGGACTACAGGCACCCACCACCACGCCCGGCTAACTTTTTTGTATTTTTTGTAGAGACGGAGTTTCACCATGTTAGCCAGGATGGTCTGGATCTCCTGACCTCGTGATCCGCCCACTTCGGCCTCCCAGAGTGCTGAGATTACAGGCGTGAGCCGCCACGCCTGGCCCCCTTCTTACTATTTCTTAAACACCCCTGACATACTCCCACCCCAGGCCCTTTGTGCTGGCTATTCTCTCTTCCCTCAGATACATGGCTCCTCTCTCACCTCTTTCAGGTCTCTGCTCACCAGAGTGAGACCATCCCTGACCTGTGCCACTCCCAACCTTCCCCACCCCTTCCACAAATGTTCTCCTTAGCGCTAATCACTGTCTAACTTCCTGCATTCTTCACATCTCCATGTGTTTGTTGTGTCCTTCCTCACCCCCACCCTGACCCTGACACCAGTTCCATGGGGTCAGCGTTTTTTGTCATCTTGATTTATTGATTTATTAATATTTCCAGTGTCCAGGGATTTGCCTGGTACACAGAAATTAATAAATATCTGTTGAATAAATGAATCAATGTCTACTTAATGAAGGAAGAAATGAAATGCATGATATATATCTGTGTTTTTAAAACTCTGGTGTTGAATAGTCTTTAATGAGTTGCCAAAGAGGCAGGCCAACTTTAATTTTAAGAAGCCAAAAAGGGCCGGGCGCGGTGGCTCAAGCCTGTAATCCCAGCACTTTGGGAGGCCGAGACGGGCGGATCACAAGGTCAGGAGATCGAGACCATCCTGGCTAACACGGCGAAACCCCGTCTCTACTAAAAACACAAAAAATTAGCCGGGCGAGGTGGCGGCGCCTGTGGTCCCAGCTACTCGGGAGGCTGAGGCAGGAGAATAGCGGGAACCCGGGAGGCGGAGCTTGCAGTGAGCTGAGATCTGGCCACTGCACTCCAGCCTGGGCGACAGAGCGAGACTCCGTCTCAAAAAAAAAAAAAAAAAAAAGAAGCCAAAAAGAAAATGAAGTTGAAAAAATTTAGTAATTCAGAAAACATCACAGTATTTATGTATTGATCTGGGTGCTAGTTATGCAAGTGTATACATACATAAAAATGAATTGGCTGGAGGCCTCGACTCACGCCTGTAATCCCAGCACTTTGGGAGGTCGAGGTGGGAGGATCACAAGGTCAGGAGTTCAAGACCAGCCTGGCCAACATGGTGAAACCCCATCTCTACTAAAAATACAAAAATTAGCTGTGTATGGTGGTGCATGTCTGTAATCTCAGGTACTTGGGAGGCTGAGGCAGAAGAATCACTTGAACCCAGGAGGCGGAGGTTGCAGTGAGCTGAGGTTGCACCACTACACTTCAGCCTGGGTGACAGAGCAAGACTCCGCCAAAAAAAAAAAAAAAAAGAACTAGACATGAAAATCAGTACCCTTTACATACTTTTATGTATGTTATACACAATAAAAAAGAAAATATAAAACCAAAGCAAAATCCAAATAGTACATGGGAAAAAAGTCAGACCCTTGACTTTCTTAGCTTTTATTTCAAGTTTTTTGGTTTTTGTTTTTTGAGACAAGAGTCTTGTTCTGTCACCCAGGCTGTAGTGCAATGGTGCAGTCTCGGCTTACTGCAGCCTCTGCCTCTCAGGCTCAAGCGATTCTCCTGCCTCAGCCTCACGAGTAGCTGGGACCACAAACGCATACCACTATGCCCTGTTAATTTTTGTGTTTTTGGTAAAGACGGGGTTTTGCCATGTTGCCCAAGCTGGTCTCGAACTTTTGAGCTCAAGCAATCCTCCCACCTCGGCCTCCCAAAGTGCTGGGATTACAGGTGTGAGCCACTGAGCCTGACCCAAAATTCATCTTTCTATTCCCAGTGCTTAGCACAGAGGAGCAGATACTGCAATTAATGTGTTATGAATGAATGAATGAATAAATGAATGAATGAATGTGTTCTGTGAGCTTCTGAGATGTGGCAGCCCATATCAGAAGTGGACTCCAAGGGTCTCTCATACTCTAGACCCTGCCCCTCCCTCCTCCCAGCCCACTGGCCCTAGCCCCTACCCCAGCAGCTCGGGATGCTGTTCCGGACTTCGAGCCCCCTGCAGTCTGGGGAGAGATCACAGAAGAGCCTCCAGTGGGGCTGGGGGCCGAGGAAAGAAGTGGGGGCAATCTGACTCCCAGGAGGGCATTAAGAATGGCTCCCCATCCCCTACATACCACCCACATCTATCCAATGCTCAAAGCACCTTCCCCAGGGGCTGGAAAGCCATGTCACCCAGGGAGAGAAGGCCTGAGGGACTGACTCTGGGAAGGATTAGAGCACAGACCCCTGCCAGAGAGTGGATGGAGGCAGAAGAAGGTGAAAGCAGGAGGGGGAGTGACCAAAGGGGACAGAGGCTATGGGGCCAGGACTTGGGGGTCCACTTACCAGGCAGCTGCTGTGTGAGGTTGAGCTCCTTCTCGTACCTGGGCTGGGTATAGGACCAGATTCGTACCTCACTCCCTAGGGCAGCCTCGAAGCAGTCATATACTACAGAGCCCTGTGAGGAGAGGGGTGGGGAAGGCTGGTGGTGCAGGGCTCAGATCCAGGCCAAGGGCTGTGGGATCATCTGCAGGGACCACTCTGCTCACTGCCCTTCTCCCACAACCAATGACTGTATTTATACTGTATAGCCTGAAATCTACCATTCACCTTTCCTTCAAGGGGCCTCAGTTCTAGAGCAAATATCCTCAGTAAGAGTGTCACCAGGACGGGAAAAGGCCCTAGACATTTAAATCCCTGCCCCACCCTGCTGTGCTAGATCACCTGGCCAAAGCTAAGGAGATGAGACACCCCAGCGCAATGTGGGACACCCTTCCCCACAGAAGTGGTTCTCCCATTCAACCCAGTGCGCCTCAGTGTTCGTTACAACTGCTTGTGACATGGACCAAGCAGATGTTCTCCCAATCTACAGTTCTCCAGATAAAAGGATATTAGCTGGCGGCTGGAGGTTGGAGGGTTTGAGTGATTTGACCCCAGTGGAAATAGATCTTCCAAGCATATGTGGCCTCCTGAGGCAGGGAGAAGCCCCAACACCCTGCCCCATGGTACTTACACCATGGTAAGTATACCATGCTATGTATGGTAGGACTCTTCTTTTGGTCCAAGAGTACAGAGAAGTGCATCCAGCCCACAGACCTCCCCTTTTCAAGCCTCACTTTCTCTATCTGGAAAATGAGGATAATAATAATGCCTAGTTCATTAGGTAGCTTTGAGGATTACAAAAGAATTAAATTTATCAAAATTCTTCAGTGCCAGGCATTACATCCAGTGTTTTACAGGTATCAACTTAATTTAATTCTCATAACAGTCATATGAGGTGGGACTATTCTTTTTTTTTTTTTTTTTTTTTGAGACGGAGTCTCTCTCTGTCACCCAGGCTGGAGTGCAGTGGCGGGATCTCGGCTCACTGCAAGCTCCGCCTCCTGGGTTCACGCCATTTTCTGGCCTCAGCCTCCGAGTAGCTGGGACTACAGGCGTCCGCCACCATGCCCAGCTAATTTTTTGTATTTTTTTTTTTTTTTTTTTTTTTTTTTTTA
>NC_037669.1:54910327-54967919 GCF_003255815.1 Theropithecus gelada
AAAAAAAAAAAAAAAAAAAAAAAAAAAAAAAGAATCTAATGCAGCCACTGGTCTGACAGGAGGCAGAGCTCAGGCAGCAATGCTTGCTCACCCTCCACTCACCTCCTGCTGTGTGGCCTGGTTTCTCACAAGCCACAGGTGGGTACTGGTCTGCGGCTCAGAGATTGGGACCCCTGGGCTAGAGAACACCTGAATGTGGGAGGGCCAGTCCCTTGCCTCTGTTATTCCTGTAAATTCAGAAACTGAAAGGATTAGAAAATGCTCCCTTAACTTGCAGTGAGCCGAGATCGTGCCACTGCACTCCAGCCTGGGCGACAGAGCGAGACTCCGTCTCAAAAGAAAAAAAAAAAGGAAAATGCTCCCTTGAGGAATCTACTGTCAGCAAGTCAGCTGAACAAAGGCTGATCACGTAAATAAAGTAAACCAGATGGTAGAAGTCAGGGATTTGTTTGTTTCTGCCTTCCCAGGGTCTATCTCAATGAGGTGACAAGGAAATTGAGGGCTGTGCTCTGAGCAATAGGACCTAGTGGGGGCGAGGCCATACCTGGCTGACAGTGTACACAGGGGGCACCAAAGTGTCCTGCCCCAAGCCTGGGCGGCTCCAGGCAGCACTGAAGGTGGCATGCATTCTTGAGGAGAAGTGAAGAATCAGCTGCTGGGCCTGGGTATCCATGCTCACATTCCAGGATGTGAGAGACCCTGTTTGGGGCAGGGTGGGGGTGTTGATAGGAGTTGGGCTTCGGGTGATGAATTCAGGGCTGGGCTGGGGTTCAGCTTGGTCACAGTTGGGTTAGGATGAAATGGGGCAGGGGTTCCCAGCAGAGGTCACTTATTGGCTTACCAGTCTGGTGGGGGCATTCAACATGGCTGCTGTTTCCAAAAGAGAACTGAGAAATATAGGAATGCAGGTTAGCAAGCTCCAGGCAATACCCACTACCCCACATCTCTTCTCACCCATGGTTGCACCTTGAAGCAGAGCTGGGGGTGCAGATCCACCTTCTCCAAAACATACCACTGTGGGAGGAGAGAAGAGTTCATCAGGGAGAAAATTCCTGGGCCCCAGCCCTGCCCACCCTGGTCCTGGGGGAACCTGTCCTCACCCCGTCTGACTCTCGAGCCGTGGCATTTGGGAGGTCTTTGCAAAGGGTATGCCAGTCCTGCCTCTGGCAGAGGGCAGCTTCCAGCTTCAGTGGGCAGCGGAGTGTCAGGGCCATGACCATCTGAGTGTGCTGGCTGTAGTCAGTGAAGTGCACTGACTTCCAGAAGTCCGAGCCATCTGGGCAGGTGGTAGGGTCAGTGGGTGAGGGTCAGCCCTACTTCAGCCCCACCTTGCCACCCACATCCTGGGGGCAGCAGGAGATGATGTTTGTAAAAGTAACCAGTACTGTTCCTGGCCTGAACAGGTACTCAATCAATGAGCATCCCTTTCATTATCTTTCTTTTCTTTTTTGAGACAGCGTCTCACTCTGTCTCCCAGGCTGGAGTGCAGTGGTGCGATCTTGGCTCACTGCAACCTCTGCCTCCTGGGTTCAAGTGATTCTCATGCCTCAGTAGCTGGGATTACAGGTGTGAGCCACCAAGCCCAGATGATTTTTTTTTTTTTTTTTTTTGAGACGGAGTCTCGCTCTGTCGCCCAGGCTGGAGTGCAGTGGCCGGATCTCAGCTCACTGCAAGCTCCGCCTCCCGGGTTTTTACGCCATTCTCCTGCCTCAGCCTCCCGAGTAGCTGGAACTACAGGCGCCCGCCACCTCGCCCGGCTAGTTTTTTGTATTTTTAGTAGAGACGGGGTTTCACCATGTTAGCCAGGATGGTCTCAATCTCCTGACCTTGTGATCCGCCCGTCTCGGCCTCCCAAAGTGCTGGGATTACAGGCTTGAGCCACCGCGCCCGGCCAGATGATTTTTATATTTTTAGTAGAGATGGGTTTTCACCATGTTGGCCAGGCTGGTCTCCTGACCTCATGAACTCCTGACCTTGTGACTCACCCACCTCGGCCTCCCAAAGTGCTGAGATTACAGGTGTGAGCCACCATGCCCGGCCCCCTTTCATTACCTTTCTGTTTTTTGTTTTTGTTTTTTGAGATGGAGTCTCATTCTGTCACCCAGGCTGGAGTGCAGTGGTGTGATCTCGGCTCACTGCAACCTCCGCCTCCCAAGCTCAAGTAATTCTCCTGTCTTGACCCCCCGAGTAGCTGGGACTACAGGCGCGCACCACCATGCCTGGCCAATTTTTTGTATTTTTAGTAGAGACAGGGTTTCACCATGTTGGCCAGGTTCGTCTCAAACTCCTGACCTCAGGTGATCTGCCCGCTTCGGCCTCCCAAAGTGCTGGGATTATAGGCATGAGCCACTGCGCCTGGCTTCATTATCCTTCTATCCAGGGTCTCTCTTCTCTCCTTCCCAGGCCTCCATTCTGGCCAGCTCCTTGCTTCTCCCCCAACTCAAAATCATTTTAGGGTCCTCTCAGAACCAGGAATGTCTTCCCCTTCTCTCTCTCCTGTCTAAATCCTGCCCTTTTTCTGACCCCAGCTCAGATGCCACTTCCTCTAAGAGGCCTTCTCTGCTTACAATGGCCCTTCTGGGGCTTCTCCCTTTCCGGAGTTCTTGCCCTACAGCCTAGTCCTTAACTATAACCCTGCCCTGTAAGTTCTGTAGGCTGCTTTATGCGATTCACTTGTGTCCGAGTGTCCTGCCTCTCCTTGAGAACAACATGCATACAGCACTTCAGACATCACCAGCCACTTTCACATGTAATATTTAACTCAGGCTTCACAAACACTTTGAAGGCAGAGCAGGTATTGAGATTTTACAGATGAGGAAAGTGAGGCTCAGAGAAGAACAACTGACAGAGCTGGGATGGGAACTGGGTCTTCTGGCCCATCGTCTTAGGACACCATCTCCTAGGCCTCCTATTTCTGAACTTCTCACAGTGCTTCAGTGCTCAGTGCTCTCTGATCTATTGGCAAGCTGACTGGTAGACTTGGCAGCCCTTTTCCCCACTGACTCCAGGGAAGTACCTGTATGCCTTCTGGGGGCTTCCTCCAGCAAACGTGTGAAGTGTGGTGTGTGTGTGTGCGTGCATGTGTGTGTAGGAGACAGAAAGAGAAAGGGAATGTGTGTGTGTGCACAAGGGTGCATGTCAGCAGCACTCACAGGCTTCCGGCCATCTCTGGAAGGGACATTTTTTGCGCCTCACAGTGTCCTCTTGCAGGTAGGATGCCTAGGGGGACAGGGGAGCAGGTGGGGAGGGTCAGAGGAATGGCTTTTCCAATCTCACTCAGACCTAAAATTCATTCTGGCTTTACCTTACTGTGACACAAGCTGCCTGAGCTGGCCAGGCACC
Organism: Theropithecus gelada; assembly: GCF_003255815.1. Classification (NCBI taxonomy): domain Eukaryota; kingdom Metazoa; phylum Chordata; class Mammalia; order Primates; family Cercopithecidae; genus Theropithecus; species Theropithecus gelada. The sequence goes on from NC_037669.1 coordinate 54,913,670, forward strand.
GAGTGGGAGGGGGCAATGTGGGGTGGGGGCAAGGGTAGGGAGGAACTCCAGAGCATAGGAGAGGGATAAGCAAGTGAGGGGCTAATTCCTTTCCTCCTAAAGAGAACTATCCCCAGAAAGAAGTAAATCCTGAGGTTGCATTCCTCAGTTTTGGTCTTTTCTGGCCTCCACTCTCAGCCATCCCCAAGGCACCCAGTGCTCTGTGTTAGCTCCTGACTCTGGAATGCCAACATGCCCACCTGCTGTCCACCCTGGCAATTGCTCGTGGCTCTAGGTCTCTGCCATCATCCTCCCTTAGGTCTCCCAGGTGACAATTTCCCTTGCCTCTTCTGTCTAGTCCATAGAATACTTTCTGATATGTTCCTTAGACTTGTAAAGAGAAAAGGAGGACTGCCACAGAGGCCTAGAGGGGGCAAGACTTTTGGGGGCATATGGAACCCTGCAGTGGCCATGTACACACTCCTTCCTCGACTCCTCAGAACACATAGCGATGACAGCTGCCTATTCTGGCTCTGTGGGCTGAGGCCAGGTCTGGGCCAGGGAAAGCTGGGTTTGGATGGGGCTGAGGTTGGAATCACCCTAAGAAGGTCCAATGTTCAGCAGCACCCTTCCACCTCTGACCCCATGTGTGGCTCACAGCCAAGCTGCTGCCACTCTTCCTAAGCATGCCAGTAACACCCAGTCCTTTTTAAACCCAGTTTACTGGAGATATACTTGACCAACTGTGCCACCTTGGCGACTTAGGAGCAGAGCCATGGACAGCCCACACCTTTTCCTTTGCTCACCTCTATGCACAGACAGGGCAGAAGGAATTCATAAGGCAGCTCTACAGTGTGGCCCCCAGACACAATTTTCTGTGGATGAAACAGCAAAGGAAGACAAAAGATGCCTGAGAAAGAGCATAGGCACACAGACAAGGGCAGAACAGCGCTGGGATCTTGGCCAACACACCCTGTTTTTCCTCTTATATGAGATACCTCTTCTGATAAATCTCTCAAAGGTTGTATGCTTAGTAATCTAAGCATTAGCTCTAGGTACTCAAGGTGGAGTTGCGGGGAAGGAGACAGGGAATACATTCTTTTATTGTGGCCCTACTGTATGCCAGGGTGTGTGGTGAGTGCTAGAAGCATTAAATCAATTCACTCCATGCTAGCATCACAGTGAACTTATGAGGTATCCTCACCGTTATAAAAATGATGAGCTGAGGGTCTCAGGGGTACAGCAGCAGTCCCTGCAAATGGTACCAACTGTATACAATGGCATCCATGACAAAGGGAGGTTGAGGTGGGATGTTGGGGCCCAGGTTGGGAGAATGGGGGACATATCATTCTCTGAGTGGCAGGAACAAAGGGAGGGAGATGGAAGGGTAAGACAGATGTGACCATTTTGTTATGTTCTCAAATGGTACAACCTCTTAGGGGAGCTGAAAAGGCTTTTTAATTTTTTAATTAACAATTATTTTCTCTTACTTGTCACTAACTTAAAGCTCAAGAAAAGGCTTCTTAATGCCTAAATCACACTGAGGATCCTCTCATTAGGGGTAATACCATACTAATTTCTCTGCTCATTCATGGTCATTCATGTCTGCTCCAGTTCTCCACCTGCCTTTCCTGTTCTTCCAGGTGACAAGGCCCTCTGCCCTTTCTGTCTAGTCCAAAGAAGTCTTTCTTTTAATTTTTTTTTTTTTTTTTTTTTTTAGCAGCAGGGTTTCACGATGTTGCCCAAGCTGGTTTTATATTCCTGGCTTCAAGCAATCCTCCTGCCTTGGCCTCCCAAAGTGCTGGGACCACAGGTGTGAGCCACCATGCCATGCCCAAAGAAGTCTTAATGATAGACCCTTCAGCTTGTAAGGAGGTCCTGGACAGTTACCGTCCCTTTCTGGGCCTCAGTTTCCCCAAGTGTACAATGTGTGGCCTCTGTTGCTAGCACTGTGTGATCGGGCTTTTTACAGGGGATGACACGCCATACCTGGACATCATAGGGACTGCTCAGCTCCTCACACTCCAGTGCCCACTGGTGACAAAGACGCACACTGACCTCAGGGCCTGAAGGTATGTTCACCCGAATAGCCCGGGCCTCGGGCAGCAAATCAAAGGAGAACTCGGGCCCTGGGGAGAGGAAGGACTCAGTGGCCTTGTCTCTTGGCCTTAGCACCTCACCACTCAACTGAACCCATCTCCTATTGTACCCAGTGCCCACCTCCGTGCCTTTGTGAGTCCAATCTGGGAAGACTTTCCCATGCCTCTGGATCCGAAGGTTGGGTCCTTTTAGAGCGAAGTCCCTTGTGGGAGATGTCTGGGGAGGGGATGGAAATGTGATGGCTCTTCTCAGACAGGCGACGACTAGGCAGCGGCTTCCTCTAAAGGCAGAGAACAAGGTTGGCCTTGGGCCAGGAATCAGGAAACCTGGCTTCTGTTTCTGCCTCTGGAATCTGAGGTACTGTGGCAGCTGCTCAAACTCTTTTGGCCTCCCTAGCTGTGTAATAGACAGAATACTTCATCTCCACACTTTCTGTCTCACATGGCTGGAGAACCAAATGAGAGGCCAGAAAGCAAAGGTCTGTGGGGCATTGGGTAGGGCTGGAACTGAAAGGGAGAGTACCTGAGCAGGTGCTGGCATCTTGTGTCTCCTACAGAAATTGAATGTGGAAGACTTTTTGGATTTCTGTACCAGGAGGTGGAAGAAGCCCCACTGAAGACCTGTGCAGGGGGGGACATACTTACTATCTAGCCTTCATTACCCCTCCCCTACCTGGAGATATAGCCCAGGGTTAGATAGTAAGATTTTATTTTATTTTATTTTATATTTTATATTTTATTTTATTTTATTTTATGACGGAGTTTCGCTCTTTGTTGCCCAGGCTGAAGTGCAATGGCACAATCTCGCCTCACTGCAGCCTCCGCCTCCCGAGTTCAAGTGATTCTCCTGCCTCAGCCTCCCGAGTGGCTGGGATTACAGGCATGTGCCACCATGCCCAGCTAATTTTGTATTTTTAGTGGAGACGGGGTTTCTCCATGTTGGTCAGGCTGGTCTCGAACTCCAGACCTCAGGTGATCTGCCCACCTTGGCCTCCCAAAGCACTGGGATTACAGGCGTGAGCCACCGCGCCTGATAGTAAGTCATTTTAAATCAAGGAGGGTAAGGATGTCAAACTTCTTTAGTCTTGAAAATTACGATGCAATCAAGAAAGGATTGGCCGGGCGCGGTGGCTCAAGTCTGTAATCCCAGCACTTTGGGAGGCCGAGACGGGCGGATCACAAGGTCAGAAGATCAAGACCATCCTGGCTAACACGGTGAAACCCCGTCCTCTACTAAAAAGTACAAAAAACTAGCTGGGCGAGGTGGCGGGCGCCTGTAGTCCCAGCTACTCGGGAGGCTAAGGCAGGAGAATGGCGTAAACCCGGGAGGCGGAGCTTGCAGTGAGCTGGGATCCGGCCACTGCACTCCAGCCTGGGCAACAGAGCAAGACTCGGTCTCAAAAAAAAAAAAAAAAAAAAAAAAGAAAGGATTAATTTCTTAAGCAGAGAAAAAGCTATATATACAAAGATATTCATTTTAGCATTCTTTTATTTGTCTCGCTCTGTTGCACAGGCTGGAGTGCAGCGGCGCGATCTTGGCTCACTACAGTCTCTGCCTCCCTGCTTCAAGCGATTGTCCTGCCTCGCCCCCTGAATAGCTGGGACTACAGGTGCCCGCCACCATGCCCAGCTAATTTTTTGTATAATCAGTAGAGATGGGATTTCACCATGTTAGCCAGGATGGTGTGGATCTCCTGATCTTGTGATCCGCCTGCCTCGGCCTCCCAAAGTGCTGGGATTACAGGCATGAGCCACCACACCAGCCTCTGCCTCTCTCTCTTTCCTTCTTTCTTTCTCCCCTTCCTTCTTTCCCTCCTTCCCTCCTTCCTTCCTTCTTTCCTTCCTTCCTTGACAGGGTTTTGCTCTGTCATGCAGGCTGGAGTGCAGTGGCACAATCACTGCTCACTGCAGTCTTGAACTCTTGGGCTTAAGCAATCCTCTCACCTCAGCCTCCTGGGTAGCTGGGATTACAGGCATCCGCCATCACGCCTGGCTAATTTTTGCATTTTTAGTAGAGATGGGGTTTCACCATGTTGACCAGGCTGGTCTCAAACTCCTGACCTCAGGTGATCTGCCTGCCTCGGCCTCCCAAAGTACTGGGATTACAGGCATGAGCCACTGCATCCAGCCCTGTGGCATTATTTCTAACAGCAAACATTTAGAAAAATTAGACACTGCCAGTTCTTTTTTTTTTTTAAGACAGGGTCTCACACTGTCATCCAGGCTGGAGTGCAGTAGCGCTATCTTAAGTGACTGCAACCTCCACCTCCTGAATTCAGGTGATCCTCCCACCTCAGCCTCCCAAGTAGCTGGGACTTCAGGTATGCACCACCACATCCAGCTAATTTTTGTATTTTTTTTTTGTAGAGATGGGGTTTTGCCATGATGGCCAGGCTGGTCTCAAACTCCTGGACTCAAGCGATCCACCCACCTCAGCCTCCCAACGTGCTGGGATTACAGGTGTGAACCATCACACCTGGCCCAGAAACTGCCTTTTTTTTTTTTTTTTTTTTTTTTTTTGGAGATGGAGTTTTGCTCTTGTCGCCCAGGCTGGAGTGCAATGACACGATCTCGGCTCACTGCAACCTCTGCCTCCTGGGTTCAAGTGATTCTCCTGCCTCAGCCTCCTGAGCAGCTAGGATTACAGGTGTCCGCCACCACACCCTGCTAATTTTTTGTATCTTTAGTAGAGACGGGGTTTCACCACGTTGACTAGGCTGGTCTCAAACTCCTGACCTCAGGTGATCAGCCTGCCTCAGCCTCCCAAAGTGTTGGGATTACAGGTGTGAGCCACCACGCCTGGCCTAGAAACTGCCAATTCTTAAGCAATGTAAGGGCATTTAGTATGTACCAGGCACTGAGCTGAGCAACTAAAATATAGAGTAAGAAAGAAGATCCTGCTTTACAAATAAATGATAATAACAATAAATCCATAGCTTTTAATTCCAAGAATCTCAGCTGAAAAAAATACCTTCATAAAATTGTACAATTGGATTCATGAATATCAGTCATAGTGTGCTATTTTAGGATAATCCAAGTCCCCGTTGAGGTTACAACAAGACAAATATCTATTCTAGTAAGTCCCACTTGCTCAGCCTAGGCGGTCGCTCAAAATGTTCTCTTCACTGAGAATGGCCCAAGGGCCTGTTTCTCATACCTGAGCGACCTGACAGCAGATGTTGGCACAAACGGCGGGAACAGTGCCAGACTCGCACACACCAAGGCTTTGTGGAGAAGAGGGCCCACCAGGTGCGGCAAGGGATATGGGCAGAACTTCCTGGGAAAGATGGAAGGGAAAGCAAATGATAGGGTCTAAGAAGGTCCCTCCTACCTCAGACAAGCTGGATTTGAGGCCAAGCTCTGTCACTTACATCCTGGAAGTATGACTTGGGGGGTTATAGGACCTGTCTAAGGATCAGTTTCCTCATTCATAAAGCGGGTCTGTTATAAAAATCAAAATAGTAGTGCATGGGAAAATGTCTTGTGAAGTAGAACATACCATAAAATAGGAAGGATTATTGTTGTATTACTGATAGAAGTGAGGGATCAGTTAAGGGGAGGAACCAACATATACGGAGCACCTGGAGATTTACCCATGTTTCTCATCTAATCCTCCTTACAGATCAAAAGCAACACTGCCTTTAGTGTACAATCATTTCTACTGTGCTACTACCCCTCAGAAACTGAGGGTTAGTTGGAGGGGTTAGGTGCACGGTCTGAGGCCACACGGGAGTCTGGCAGAACTGCAACGTGAATCCAGGCTTGTCATGATTCCAAACTTTTTCCTTGATATTGTGGTACTTCCCAGGTTGGGAACCGAAAATTAGAATGGAGGGCTTGCTGGGCATCTGGAGAAATAGTGGGCGTGGGGAGGAGCAATGGAGCAGGAAACGCGACTCACCAGTGAAACTATCATCCTGAGGCACAGGGCCCAGTAGGGAAAAGAAAGGAGAGAGCTATTATTAGGACAGACTCCTATAAGGAGCATTCTTGGGGTCTTTGCTTCAAATCAGCGAATTCTGAGTCCCATAGCTAATAGCCCATACCCTCTGGCTCTTACCTTCCCAGCTCCACCCTGTCCAGGCCGTCAGTACAAAGGACCTTGGCTACCCCTTTGAGATTATGTAGAGGACACATCGAAGCTGCCACCAGAGCACAGGGACTGCAGAGGTAGCACAGGGCGGGCAGGGGAGTGGGGAGCTTTATAGCTGTGCTAGGCAGGTGTCCCTACCTGGCAGCAGCACCTTACCATGTGGGAGGCCAGAGGACAGCGGCTGTTCCAGTGGGGCAGGTGGGGACAGCCAATTGCAGCAGAGTCAGAGAGGTCGATGACTACCAGGAGGAGAGGCAGGAGCAGGGCTGACGGTCTGAAGCTCCCCATGGGCTTCTGTGCAATTAGGGCTCCCAGAACATGGCTGCATGGCCTGAAGGTGGGTGGCAGGGCCTTGCTGTGCAGCAGCGAAGAACACAGTACCAGCAGGAGCCCTCGCCCCAGCCTGCCCTGGCCCCGCCCTGCCTGAAAGCTCCTCCTTGATCCCAACCAGCCAGCCAGGCCACATTCCTTCCCCTCCAAGTGGAGGGACTGAGGAAAGCTTGTGCCCCCCAAAACCCTACTGCCCCCCACCTGAAAGACAAGGGGCTCCTGCGGTGACTGAGAAGTAACAGGAAAGGGACTAGCATCAGGTTGGGGGACGCACGCATTTCTTAGCCCCTCCTACTCCTGAAACACACTGCAGATCTGACCCACCCATCAGCACACTGTTGAACTTGTGTCTCCCACAGACATGTGCTTCACCCCCTCACTTAGAGAATTAGTCGAGCTCTTAAGCACTACTCAGCACTGGGTGCTGGAGATACAGAGGTGACTGAGGCACCATTTAGAGTGGGGAGGAAAAAAAGCACTCTAGGATGCACGTGAAACCCATATGTACCCTGGCTTCCCACCTGGTTAACTCTCAGGACTATAGCCAAGTTCTCTCTACCCATGAGCCAGGTCCAGCTCTTCTAGGCAAAGGGCTCCATACCAAAGGGGCCCGTAGCTTCAAGGACCCACTAGTCAGTACAGCCTGCTCAGGAAGCCCCAGAGCTCATAGCTGAGCCCTGGAGTGGAGGGAGCGGGCCCCACACACTGACCTGATTTCCTGTGGTTTCCGGTGCTGGAGAAAGGCTGACGAGGCTCCATCTTTGTGGGAACCCTCCCCATCATCCCACAGCTTCCTCCCACTCATGGAGCATTTGAGCAGCTTCAGCCCTCACCTTGGTAACACACACACTGGAAAGAAAGTTGGGGGCACACCTACCAGGTCAAAGATCTTTTTTTTTGAGACCAAGTCTCACTCTATCGAGATTATTTTTAGGCTGGAGTGCCGTGGCACAATCTCTGCCCACTGCAACCTCCACCTCCCGGGTTCAAGCGATTCACTTGCCTCAGCCTCCCGAGTAGCTGGGAGTACAGGTGCCTGGCCCATGCCTGGCTACGTTTTGTATTTTAGTAGAGACAGGGTTTCACCATATTGGCCAGGCTGGTCTTGAACTCCTGACCATGTGATCCTCCCACCTTGGCCTCCCAAAGTGCTGGGATTACAGGCGTGAGCCACTGCGCCTGGCAAAGACATCTTGAGATTGTTATTGTCCCCTTGCAACTCAATCTAGACCACCTTTCAGTGGCCTAACCACAGCCTGCTTTCAACCAATTCTATTCTTGTGTTTAGGTTCATTGTCTGAAGGCTGCATCCTACCCATTATCCTAAAAGTACCCTCTAGCTTTTTGAGTTCATGAAAAGATAAAAACTCTTATCCTTTATGTTTCTCCAAGCCTAGTAAGGAAGGAGACCACTACTACTCCTGCTGCCCTCCTCCCCCCACCTTGCCTAGTTCACAAGACAGGAGTAAAGGGAGAAAGAAACAAAAGTAAGATAAATAGCCAGACAACCTTGGCACCACCACCCGGCCCTAGGAGTTAAACAAAGTAATAATAATAACATCAACCCCTGGCCTAAACTACTTGTGTTATCTGTAAATTCCAGACACTGTATGAAAAAAGCATTGTAAAACTTTTTGTTCTGTTAGCTGATGCATGTAGCCCCCAGTCATGTTTCCCATGCTTGCTCGATTTATCACGACCCTTTCACGTGGACCCCTTAAAGTTGTAAGCCTTTAAAAAGGCCAAGTATTTCTCTCTCGGGGAGCTCGGCTCTTAAGACGCGAGTCTGCCGACGCTCCCGGCCGAATAAAAAACCTCTTCCTTCTTTAATCTGGTGTCGGAGGAGTTTTGTCTGCAGCTCGTCCTGCTACACTAGCAGTAGGAGAAACATAGGGGGAAGTATGTGCTGTGTAATTGAATAAATGTCATGATATATTTCATCTATGTAGTTTATCTGTTTCACACTTCACAAAACACTTTCATATTTAATCCTCCTAACCCTGTGAGACAGGTAAGTGATAATTATTGTTTTCATTTCATTAAAAGAAAGATAAGGAAGCAGAGGGATAATGACTTGGACAAGGTCAAAGTCTATAGCCCAGGGAGCTGCACTTTTGCTAGGCCCTTGCAACTCAATTCTCTCTTTTTTTTCTTTTTTTTTTCTGAGACAGAGTCTCACTCTGCCACCGAAGCTGGAGTGCAAATGGTGCAATCTCAGGTCACTGCAACCTCCACTTCCCAGGTTCAAATGATTCTCCCACCTCAGCCTCCCAGCCTGGCCTCCCAAAGTGCTGGGATTACAGGCATGAACCACAGCACCTGGTTTTTTTTTTTTTTTTTAGATAGTCTTGCTCTGTTGCCCAGGCTGGACTGCAGTGGTGTATTCTTGGCTCACTGCAAACTCCGCCTCCTGGGTACAAGTGATTCTTGTGCCTCAGCCTCCCAAGTAGCTGGGATTACAGCTGTACACCACTATGCCTGGCTAATTTTTGTATTTTTAGTAGAGACAGGGTTTTGCCACGTTGGCCAGGCTGGTCCTGAACTCTTGGCCTCAAGTGATCCATCTGCTTCGACCTTCCAAAGTGCTAGGATTATGGGCATGAGCCACTGTGCCTGGCCCCAATTCTCTATCATCCTATGGTCTTCCCTCCCACAGCCTCATCTTCCTCTGTTCTTGGAACCCAAAAGGGTCTGCCTGACACAGACCCTAACACAGTATGCCTTTTGGCCTTGAAGCCCTTCTCTGCAAACAAAACAGTAAGATCTGAAAAGAGGAAAGGGTGGTTTGGCCATACTAAAAATAGGTTAGAGAACCTTCCCCCAAATTCTACCTAACAGTGGTTTAGATCTATATAAATAATGAGGTCTTTTTTTTCTTTCTTTTTTTTTTTTGAGACAGAGTCTCACTCTATCACCCAAGCTGGAGGACAATGGCGCAGTCACCACTTACTGCAGCCTCAACCTCCTGGACTCAAGTGAATCCTCCCTTCATAGGCACATGCCATTTTGCCTGGCTACATACAGGGTCTGGCTATGGTGCTCAGGCTGGTCTCAAACTCCTGGCCTCTAGCAATTATCCTGCCTCAGCTTCCCAAGGTGCTGGGATTACAGGTGTGAGCCACTGCGCCTGGCCAATAATGTTTTCTTTTTTTATTTTATTTTATTTTTTTCTGAGACGGAGCCTTGCTCTGTCGCCCAGGCTGGGGTGCAGTGGTGCAATCTCGGCTCACTGCAAGCTCCGCCTCCCAGGCTCATGCCATTCTCCTGCCTCAACCTCCCGAGCAGCTGGGACTACAGGCGCCCGCCACCTCGCCCGAATAATTTTTTGTATTTTTAGTAGAGACGGGGTTTCACCCTGTTAGCCAGGATGGTCTTGATCTGCTGACCTTGTGATCCACCGACCTTGTGATCCGCCCACCTCAGCCTCCCAAAGTGCTGGGATTACAGGCGTGAGCCATTGCGCCTGGCCCAATAATGAGTTTTCTAACGCTGGAGGCATGAAGTGAGAAACTCGGTTCTATTCTAAAACAATCCTTCTTCTTTACCCTTATCTTCTGATCTCTCACAGAGAAAATATTGGTTAATTGCTCCTGGTTAAGGTATGGGAGGAGAAGCAGAAAAGAAAGAAATGGAGGCGGGGCGCGGTGGCTCACGCCTGTAATCCCAGCACTTTGGGAAGCCGAGACGGGCGGATCACGAGGTCAGGCGATCGAGACTATCCTGGCTAACACGGTGAAACGCCGTCTCTACTAAAAACACAAAAAAATTAGCCGGGCGTAGTGGCGGGGGCCTGTAGTCCAGCTACTCAGGAGGCTGAGGCAGGAGAATGGCGGGAACCCGGGAGGTGGAGCTTGCAGTGAGCCGAGATCCCGGCACCGCACTCCAGCCTGGGCAACGACTGAGCAAGACTCCGTCTCAAAAAAAAAAAAAAAAGAAAGAAAGAAAGAAATGGAGATAAGAAGGAAGGAAGGAAGAGGAAGGAAGGAAGGGAGGGAGGGAGGGAGGAAGGGAGGAAGGGAGGCAGGGAGGGAGGGAGAGAGGGAGGGAGGGAGGGAGGGAGGAAGCGGGAGAGGAAGAGAGGAGGGGAGGGAAGAAGAGAGGGAGGGAGGGAGGAAGCGGGAGAGGAAGAGAGGAGGGGAGGGAAGAAGAGAGGAAGGGAGGGAGGAAAAGAAGAAGGAAGGGAAGGAGGATGGGAGGAGAGAAGAGAGGGAAAGAGGGAAGAAAGGGAAGTAAAACAGCATTCCAGAACCCGCTGGAAAAGTAAAAGGAATAAAGGTGAGGAAGAAAGGGGGAAAAAGAAAAGGAGGTGTGCATTTTATTTATTGTCTTGCTGGTTTACTTATTTATTGTAAAGACTGTTCCAAAAAGTATTTAAAGTACGAAGCACAGGGTGAATTCTGGCACAACCTAGGGAGGGGGAGAGATGGGATCAACATTTGCTGAAATCCTACTATCAGGCTCTGAGTCATGCATTTTGCCCAGCTTATTTTACTTGTACTACAACGCTTGAGTTGAGTCTTATTACCCCATTTTACAGACTGCGAAACACTCAGGAAGATTAGGTAAAGTCCAAACGCACACACCTAAGAGCTGAAGTCAGTCCCTCACTTGCTTCTCTCTCCTAGGATTATGCTGTGGAGTTCCTCCCCACCCTTGCCCCCACCCCACATTGCCTCCTCCTGCTCGATGCCTGGCCAGCTCAGGCAGCTTGCATCACTAAGGTAAAGCCAGAATGAGTTTTAGGTCTGAGTGAGATTGGAAAAGCCATTCCTCTGACCTTCCCCACCTGCTCCCCTCCCTCCAGGCATCCTACCTGCAAGAGGACACTGTGAGGGGCAAAAAATGTCCTTTCCAGAGCTGGCCAGAAGCCTGTGAGTGCTGCTGACATGGACCCTTGTGCACACACATCCCCTTTCTCTGTCTCCTACACACACATGCACACACACACACACACACACCACACTTCACACGTGTGCTGGGGGAAGCCCCCAGAAGGCATGCAGGTACTTTCCCTGGAATCAGTGGGGGAAAAGGGCTGCCAAGTCTACGGGTCAGCTTGCCAATAGATCAGAGAGTGCTGAGCACTGCAGCACTGTGAGAAGTTCAGACATATGAGGCCTAGGAGATGGTGTCCTAACAGGATGGGCCAGAAGACCTGGGTTCCCATCCCTGCCAATTATTCCTCTCTGAGCCTCACTTTTCTCATCTGGGACTCACCGCTATGTCTTCCTGGCCCTTTCTGCCAGAACACACTACTTGGGGAGATCAGCGGGTTTCTGGACCCTGTAGTTCACAGAAGGTACTAAACTTAGCAGTGTGATACAATTGGCAGGGTTAACAATGTAAAGAAAGAAATGAAATTGTTGGAAAGAAAGGAAAGTAGATCTTATAATGAGTTACCAGTGGTTAGACTCGTAGGAGAGCTGGGATTGTTTGGCAAGTGTCAACAAGGGAGGAGTAACTGTGGCTGGAATAGGAGGTGGCCAATTGGAGTAAAGGCAATAAAGGTGTGTTGTAGGGCTTCAGCACAGAGGCCCTGTCTTCTTGGCAGGTGGCTAAGGCCTGTCTCACCTGTGGTTTGTGTCAAAATGAGCTGACCAAGACTTCATGATTAATAGCCTTTACTTGGGGACAAAGCCAGGAGCTCAGGAAGTCCTGGCAGGCCCCTGCACATGCTTAGAGTGCACTGTGGGGACCTTGGGCAGCCATTTTTCTTGTCACTGCCTTATCTGTGCATGAACTCTGGTCAGACTATGGAGCAGCAGCACCAGGTTCTTCCTGTAATGGCCAATTCCCAATGTCTACTTGGGGCAACTCTGCTCACTGATAGGGAACCCTGGGCAGGAAGGCCCACCAATTAGATCAATGTAAAACAAGAGTGGGCAAGTATCCCTTCTTTACATCTACTCTTCCAGAAGGATCAACCTCCAGAATTCTGAGGCAAGAAATTATTGCTGAGAGGTAGAGACTCCCAATCTCAGTGAGGAAGCCAACACTGCTCATCAAGGGAAGGCATTCTGTTACTCATTAAACCCCTACTATGTAGCCTGTTCATACATATTATCTAAGCCTCACAACCACCCTGGGAGTAGCTAAAATGATGCCCATGTGTCAGATCAAGAACAGAGGCTCAGGTATCTTGCACAAGGCAAAAGTTAGTAAAATGCCTGGCTGGAATTCCCACCTACGGCTGTCTAATATAAGAAACTGTTGGCCAGGCACAGTGGCTCACGCCTGTAATCCCAGCACTTTGGGAGGCCAAGGTGGGTAGATCACTTGAGGTCAGGAGTTCGAGACCAGCATGGCCAACATGGTGAAACCCCATCTCTACAAAAATACAAAAATTAACCAAGTGTGAGCAGAGGTTGCAGTGAGCTGAGACTGTGCCACTGCACTGCAGCACAGGCGACAGAGTGAGTCTCAAAAAAAAAAAAAAGAAGCAACTGTTCATTCCATTATACCACATTGCCTTTCTCATGGCCTAGATGATCTCTAATAGTCCCTTCAACTCCTATATTCTCTAATCTTGTAAAGATCAGGAAATAAATAACCATCTTTCACATTTATATAATGATACATAGTTCATAAAGCACTTTCACAATATTTCAACTTTTTTTTTTTGAGACAGAGTCTCATTCTGTCACTCAGGCTGGAGTGCAATGGCGCTATCTCGGCCCACTGCAACCTCCGCCTCCTGGGTTCAATCAATTCTCCTGCCTCAGGCTCCCGAGTAGCTGGAATTACAGGCACCCACCACCATGCCCATTTGTATTTTTAGTGGAGACGGGGTTTCACCATGTTGGCTAGACTGGTCTCAAACTCCTGACCTCAGGTGCTTTGCCTGCCTCGGCCTCCCAAAGTGCTGAGATTACAGGTATGAGACACTGCACCCGGCCACCTTATTTGATCTTTAAAACAATCTGTGACATAGGGAGAGTTGATTTTAGTCCTGATTGGTAGATGCATTGGTACTTGAACATATATTCTGATTCAAATAATGTTCTTTCTAGTAAATCAAGATACAAGGGAATCTTGTTTGCTTCAGGGAACACAACCATGAGGCAGCAAAGGTGATAGGAAAGGTCCACAAAAGCAAAATTCCAACAACCTAACAAGTAGAAAACTAACATAAACCAAATAGTTTTGGTTTGTTTGCATTGTTGACAATAATTTTCATAATGGGTCTTTGATAATACTCTAAGTCCACAAAGTACCATTCCAGTAACCAAAGAAATTTCAAACTATTTGCATCCCAATTCTTTAAAAATGAGCAATCTGTGTCTGGTGCACATACTAACCCCATTATCCATACATTTCCATCTACTAGTGCTCTCCAAATTCTCTCTACTTCAGTTTGGTTCTATCCTCTGTGAAATACACCCTGACTTTAGTTTACAATAATTGTCTCAAGAATTGCATGTGAGGCTGCACACAGTGACTCACATCTGTAATTCCAGCACTTTGGGAGGCCAAGGCAGGATGATCACCTGAGGTCAGGAGTTTGAGACCAATCTGGCCAACATGGTGAGACCCTGTCTCTACTAAGAATACAAAAATTAGCCACACGTCTGTAATCCCAGCTACTCAGAAGGCTGAGGCAGGAGAATTGCTTGAACCTGGGAGGGAAAGTTGCAATGAGCCCAGACTGAGCCACTGTACTTCAGCCTAGATAACAGGGCAAGACTCTGTCTCAAAACAAACAAACAAACAAAAAAAATTAGGCTGGGCACGGTGGCAGGCTCCTGTAATCCCAACTACTAGGGAGGCTGAGGCAGGAAAATCACTTGAACCTGGGAGGCGAAAGTTGTAGTGAGCCGAGATCGTGTCACTGCACTCCAGCCTGGGTGACAAGAGTAAGACCTTGTCTCAAAAAAATAAATAAATAAAATAAAAGAATTGCATGTTTTTCACTTCCTATGCAGTATCTAAAAGCAGTAAAATAAGAACTCAGAGAAAGAATTCATATTCCTTGAAGGAACCAGAAAGCTCATGAATTACCATATTAACTGGGCCTTAAAGGATAATAAAGCAGTATAAAAATAGAAAAGGGAAATTTTTAAGCAAAGGACACTGGGAAACCATGAAACCTATATGGGATCCGTAAGAGGTTTAGCTGACTAAGACAGTGTGAGACTGGGAGTACTGGGAGATAATGCAGGACTGGTGGATTGGGACCACTTTGGAAACCTCAGAGCTTAAGGCATTTAAGTTGCACCAAAGATCATAGTAGGGACTTAATGATCACGGAACAGATGATCCAGAGCTGTACTCTTGGTATACTCACCTGAACAAACGGATGCAGGAAGAGGAATGGCTATAAGGCAGAAAGGCAAAGGTCTGTTTGGGACATACTTATTTTGAGATAATTAGGACATCTAGAGGAAGAGGTTTTAGAGTGGTAAGTAATGCCAGCCAGGCACGATGGCTCACACCTGTAATCCAAGGACTTTGAGAGGCTGAGGCAGGAGAATCGCTTGAGCCTGGTAGGTAGAGGTGATCCAAGATGGCGCCACTGCACTCCAGCCTGGGTGAGGGAAATGAAATTCTGCCTTAAAAAAAAAAAAGGGCCGGCCGGGCGCGGTGGCTCAAGCCTGTAATCCCAGCACTTTGGGAGGCCGAGACGGGCGGATCACGAGGTCAGGAGATCAAGACCATCCTGGCTAACACAGTGAAACCCCGTCTCTACTAAAAAATACAAAAAACTAGCCGGGCGAGGTGGCGGCGCCTGTAGTCCCAGCTACTCGGGAGGCTGAGGCAGGAGAATGGCGGGAACCCGGGAGGCGGAGCTTGTAGTGAGCTGAGATCCGGCCACTGCACTCCAGCCTGGGCGACAGAGAAAAACTCCCCCCCCCAAAAAAAAAAAAAAAAAAAAAAAGGGCCAGGCACGGTGGCTCATGCCTGTAATCCCAGCACTTTCGGAGGTTGAGGAGGGTGGACCATGAGGTCAGGAGATCAAGACCATCCTGGCTAACACGATGAAACCCCGTCTCTACTAAAAATACAAAAATTAGCCGGACATGGTGGTGGGCGCCTGTAGTCCCAGCTACTTGGGAGGCTGAGGCAGGAGAATGGCATGAACCCGGGAGGCGGAGCTTGCAGTGAGCTGAGATCGCAACACTGCACTCCAGCCTGGGTGATAGAGTGAGACTCCATCTCAATTAAAAAAAAAAAAAAAAAGTGACTCAGTAATAATGACTAAGTACATACACAATGTTTATAGAATAAAATAATGACTACAACTCTGGAAAGGGCAGAGCTCTGCACTTACAGATCTGGGCATCATCCAGAGACAATAAAATTAAGTGCAAACAGACACATTATCTTTCATGCAATAAATACTGTGTCAGAATTTCAGGTGTGAAAGGGCCTTTAATCACAGATCTCTCCCTTCCTATTTTTAATGTATTTGCTCCACATCATTAGATACTATGTTCACTGGTTGTTTCACATGAATAACAAGTTTCTACTAGATTGTAAACTCCCTATAAACAGAGGTACTTTAAAATCCTTTTGGATGCCATTATACAGTAGTGGACTCATAATTGATACTCAGTTAACACTGAATGATAAATGTGAATATCCAACTAAAAGAGCCCATAACCTAAGCTAGATAAATGAGAATGGACTATTTCATAGAGGGAGAGATTAAATGTCAGGCCCATAGTTCTTACCAATCAGCTGTAGGTTAGAACTATGACTTAGGTTCCCCATACCCAATCTACTTCTCTATGGCCACTGCTAGGTTTCTCAAGGGGCTTCTACCTATCATCTCCTAGTGTCTAAGGCCTCACCTTTCAAGCAACACACCTTTCACACTCTATCAAGCCCCAAACACAAGGCACAGTGTGGGCACGGTTACTGAGGTTTTTAATTAAAATGCTTTGCAGAAGAGACCACAGCCTGCCAACGGAGCAGCTTCCCAAATGTTTCCTGATCCATGACCTACACAGGAAGTAATTTGATTTATTCCCTATTTCCTTCAGTCTCAATGGCTAAGAGGTAATGGATGGAAATGGGGAGAATGACCGAGAGGAGGCAACGATGAAGCTCATTCTTAAAGAAAAACCTCAAAGTTCAACTTCAAACAGCTGAAGTTTGTTTCATAGCTGTTGGTCACCCAGTTCTAGCCAACCAGAAATAAATTATAGTTTTGCCACCACAGCAGATGGCAACAGGAGCTTTCCAGAACTTTGGCCTGGTCTGCACCAGGTACCAACATCACAGCTGCTAAAATCACCAGAAGGAATTTAGAACCGCTGTACTACTGTCCTTTCATTCAATGGGAGGTCCAGGCTTCACTCTAAAGCGCAGTCCGACACGCTTCATTTATGCTTCTTCTCCTGTGTACTGGTGAACCAAGAGTCTAGGAGCTTCTTGCTGTAGTACAACTGCCAGGCATGCACTTGGACTGCCAACACCAACACCAGGTACATGACGGAAACAGCAGAAAAACCGAAGAGGAAACGGTAGGCCTTGCCATGGCGGTAGAGCTGCTGTGCAGCAGGGAACATCTCCATGCTGCCATAAATGAGTGGAGCGATGGAAAAGAGTCCCATGCTGATCATGGAGAGCACCAGGTAGCTAATGTTGTTGCGGGGAAAGGAGAGAAGGCCCAAGAGAGAGGGCAAAATGCTCAGCAAATATGGGTATTCCCACTGATAGGGCATGGCCACCTGATCATGTGACAAGAGCCTCAGGTGTCCCACGCTCATCTTGGCAACCAGCAGCAGCCATATGACCAGATGTACGTAGATCAGCTTCTTGATTTCATACTTGAGGGTCACACTGTGGGGCAGAGCAGAGGGAGAAGTACCTTTCAAATTTTTCTTACCACCAACTATATGCCAGGCAACTGTACTGGACACTGGGACACAAATTTGAATAAAACAGCCTAGAAGCCTGACACAAAGAGCAGAGGAGGAAAAAATAATTAGAAGATGAAGTGAAAAAGTTCTAGTAAATATATGTTCCCAGATATATGAGACCACAGGAAGGAGGAATCGACTCTGCCTGGCATGGAATGTCAGAGATGACTATCTAGAGGCAGGTGATATGTGAACTAGCCTCAGGATTGAGTGAAGATGGGCATCCCATGCAGGAGCATGCAAGCAAAAAGGCCCAAGTATTTGTGTTCCAAGAAAGCAACTGGTTACATGTGGCAGGAACATATTATTAGGGGGAGAGGAGTAGTGGGATATGAAGTCACAAAGGCTATGAGAGTTAAAGGCAGAAGAGGCTGGGCATGGTGGCTCACAACTGTAATCCAAGCACTTTGGGAGGCTGAGGCAGGAATGCTTGAGCCCAGACTTTGAGATCAGCCTGGCAACAAAATGAGACCCCATCTCTATTTAAAAAAAAAAAAAAAACTAGTAATAAAGAGGTAGAGCCTAGCGTGGTGGCTCACGCCTGTAATCCCAGCATTTTGGAAGGCTGAGGCGGGTGGATCATGAGGTCAGGAGATCGAGACCATCCTGGCTAATGCGGTGAAACCCCGTCTCTACTAAAAATACAAAAAAATTAGCCAGGCGTGGTGGCAGGCGCCTGTAGTCCCAGCTACTCGGGAGGTTGAGGCTGAGAATGGTGTGAACCCAGGAGGCGGAGTGAGCTGAGATCGCGCCACTGCACTCCAGCCTGGGCGACACAGCATGACTCTGTCTCAAAAATAAATAATAATATAATAATAATAATAATAAGGCAGAAGGGTAACTCAGAGCTGTGTTTAGCAAGAGGACTCTGACTGCACCATAGGATTAAAGCCTGGAGGGGAAGGTATTGGCAGAGAGGAAAAGTACTCAGGCTGCCCATACTTCTCCAGCCAGATTTTTCATCTAAAGTAAGTACACACTTATCTTATTCTTCGAATTCTCTCAGGTCCCAAATGTATCCTCCTCATATCCCTAAGGGCAATGTTTCCACTCTGGGCTGTCATGAAAACACCTGCTTAAGTTGTGAGGCCCCTTCAGCCCGGGCCTAGAGATGTGAAAGAAATGAGGGTTCAAAGAGCTTGTCCTTCTTCAAAACTCTGGAGAGAAAGATATGAAGAACATTCTGGGAGAGGTCAATGGGTTTAAGGAAGTAAATATTTTAAAATTTTTATTTAAAAATATTTATTGTAGAAAATGTGGAAAGGCTGGGGAAAAAAAAAGTTACCTCTAGACTTCAAGCTCCATGAAGGCAGGGAACAGTTTTTTTCTTTTCTTTTTTTAAATAAAATTGTTTATTGAAGGTATAGCATGCATACAAAGACCATGTCTGCTTTTGCTCACTATTATAACCTAGTGTCTAGCAGTGTACGATGGTTGGAAGTTCAGTATCCGTCGAACTAGTAATCGAATGTAGAAATACTCCTTACGTGGGAGTGTTTATAGAATTCATTTTAGGCAAGGCATCCTTAGGAGAGGCTGCCTTTTACTGTCTATATCCCCCCAAACGGCCCAAAATATAACACCTACCATATATTACGCGGTAGGCCTTACGCTATTTCCTTTATACGAATTACTGATTAATCTTTCACCAAAACCTAAAAGGCAGATTATTCTCTCCCTCTACAGATAAGGAAGCTGAGGCTCAGAAATTCGGTTTCGAAGGTGACACAGCAGGGCCAGCATCCACGTGACTCGGGAGTCCACGCGGGGCTGGATCCCCTCAAGGCACCGGGCGGATCAAGGGGTGGAGCTCGCGGGGGCGACGGGGCTTTCCAGGATGGGGGACAGGCCTGAAGCCGTCACGGGAAGAGGGGACTTGGCAGGTGCGCGGGGGCTGGCTGGGGAGCAAGACCCTGAGGCCGGGCCGGCGTCGCTCCCCAAGCCCCGCAGGCTCCGGCCGGGGAGAAAACCTCCGTGCTCCTCGCCTCACTTCATACCTCATCTGGTAGTGCATGGCGACGCGCTCTCGGTGCTGAAAGTCGCTGCCGTCGGTGCCGGCCGCTCGCGGGCCTGCTCGAGACGCCATTGTGCCTGCCCAGAACCCCCGAACCCCTCACGCGGACCTGCTACCGCAACGACAGCGCCAAGTGGCCCACGGACCCTATTTGCGCCGCCGCAGCACCACCACCACAGCCGCGCGACTCTGTGAAGAGAACTTCCGGCCCCTCTGTCTCAGGAGGACCGACTCTGTGGTCATTCCTCTCAGCGCAGGCGCCCTTGTTCCCTCTCGCCCCCGCCCCACCCAGCCCCGCCTCCCGTGGAGCGCGGAGGAAATTAATCCACAGACTCAGCGTGTTTTTGCTGGCGTTCAGAGGCCGCTTGAACACTTTTACTTTCTTAAACTGTAGTATCAGTTTAGGATACCTCTGTCCACACTTTACAGAGGGGGAAACTGATACATTCTGTGACTTTCCCTGGAGCAGACATCACACAGTCTCACGCCTGTAATCCCAGCACTTTGGGAGGCCGAGGTGGGTGGATCACTTGAGGTCAGGAGTTCAAGACCAGCCTGGGCAACATGGTGAAATCTCGTCTCTACTAAAAATACAAAAATTAGCCGGGTGTGGTGGCGGGTTCCTGTAATCCCAGCTACTTGGGTGGCTGAGGCAGGAGGATCGCTTGAACCAGGGAGGCAGAGGTTGCAGTAAGTCGAGAATGTGCCACTGCACTCCAGCTTGGGGGACAGAGTGCAGAGTGAGACTCCGTCTCATAATAAGTTTCTCACATTTAATAATTGCAAAGAGAAAACGGGAACCTCTCAGTGAGGAAATCTGGCTTGTCCCCCTTAACCAATTAATTTGATCAATAATGAGATAAACTGATATCTTGTGCCTCTTTTAATATTCTGAGGACACAGCATCACTTCTAAGATGTTTCTCCGAAGAATACCTAACTGAATCTAGTCATGAAGAAATGACATAAATCCAGACGGAGGGACATTCTAGAAGAGAGCTGGACCGTACTCTTCAAAAATGTCAAGGCCATGAAAGAAAAATTATTTCCAAATAAATTTTATCTGTAGAGACAAAGTAGAATGACCATTGCCAGAAGCTTGAGGGGTGGACAGGGAATGGGGAGTTAGTGTTTAATGGATACAGAGTTTCAGTTTGGGAAGATGAAAAATGTTCTGGAGATGGATGGTGGTGTTGATTGTACAACTGTATGTGTGTGCTTAATGCCACTGAACCGTACACTTAAAAATGATTAACATAGTAAGTTTTATGTTGTGTGCATTTTGCCACAACAACAAAATACTAAGCAAAACTTTAAAGAAAGAAGTTATGTTATCCGAATAAAGAAAAAAAGAAAGAAAAAAGCATGTATACTGAGCATCCACCATGCACCAGGATACTGTTGTGCTATGACCTGCAGACACAGAAATAAACTTGGTCCATTTCCCCTGAGGGATCACAGCCCAGTCGGGGGAAGAACTTGTACCCATGAAGCTAAGAAATACGGCCGGGCGCGGTGGCTCAAGCCTGTAATCCCAGCACTTTGGGAGGCTGAGACGGGTGGATCACGAGGTCAGGAGATCGAGACCATCCTGGCTAACACGGTGAAACCCCGTCTCTACTAAAAAAAAAATACAAAAAAATTAGCCGGGCGAGGTGGCGGGCGCCTGTAGTCCCAGCTACTCGGGAGGCTGAGGCAGGAGAATGGCGTGAACCCGGGAGGCGGAGCTTGCAGTGAGCCGAGATCGCGCCACTACACTCCAGCCTGGGCGACAGAGCGAGACTCCGTCTCAAAAAAAAAAAAAAAGAAATACAAGAAAACACAGGAGGCTGAGGGAGGAAAAATGAGGCCTCTCTCCCTGACCTGGAGGGTTAGGAAAGTCTCTCTGGAGTGGCAGCAATTAAGCTGTCTGAAGCCTGAGTGGGAATTAGCTAAAGAGGTGGGGAGCGGAGCTTTTCAGGCAGAGGGAACAGCACGTGAGAAGGCCCCAAATCCAGAGAGCACTTGGCTGTTCAAAGAACTAAGGAACTTAAGAGTGACTGGAGCATTTGCAGGGTTCAGTAAAGAGTTAAGTCTTTATCCCAGGCGGTTTGGGGAACCACTGAAAGGTTTAACCAGGAAAATGACACAATTTTGCATTTTTAAAAGATAGATCTAGGCCGGGCGCGGTGGCTCAAGCCTGTAATCCCAGCACTTTGGGAGGCCGAGACGGGCGGATCACGAGGTCAGGAGATCGAGACCATCCTGGCTAACATGGTGAAACCCCGTCTCTACTAAAAAATACAAAAAACTAGCCGGGCGCGGTGGCGGGCGCCTGTAGTCCCAGCTACTCGGAAGGCTGAGGCAGGAGAATGGCGTGAACCCGGGAGGCGGAGCTTGCAGTGAGCAGAGATCCGGCCACTGCACTCCAGCCTGGGCGGCAGAGCGAGACTCCGTCTCAAAAAAAAAAAAAAAAGATAGATCTAGGTGGGGACACAGTGCCTCAAGGCTGTAATCTCAGCATTTTGGGAGGCCAAGGCAGGAGATCAGCCTGGGCAACATAGTGAGACTCCTGTCTCTACAAAAATAAAATAATATTAGCTGGGATGGTGGTGCGTGCCTGTAGTCCAGGCTACTCGGGAGGATGAGGTGGGAGAATCATTTGAGACCAGGAGTTCAAGGTTACAGTGAGCCATGATTATGCCACTGCACTCCATTCTGGGCAACAGAGTAAGACACTGTCTGTAAATAACTAAAGATAGCTAGATCTAGTTGCTGTGTAGAGAATGGCTCACAGGGACCAAGGGTGAAGCAGAGGAATCACTTGAAGGCTACTGCAGTAATTCAGGCAATCCTAGGGGTGGCTTGGGTTAAGAGGTGGCAATGGACAGACAGGAACAGATTTGAGTTCCTTGGGATTTAACATCCGTAGGTGGGTAACAAGAGCACATATGACTAGCAAAGGGCTCACATTAGGAAGGGATTCTGTGTGGCTGGGATCTGAGAAAGACAAGCAAGAAATCAGCAACATTGGCCGAGCATGGCTCACACCTGTAATCCCAGCACTTTGGGAGGCCGAGGTCGTGGGTCACTTGAGGTCAGGAGTTCAAGACTAGCCTGGTCAAAATGGTGAAACCATGTCTCTACTAAAAGAAATACAAAAATTATCAGGGTGTGGTAGCTCATACCTGTAGTCCCGGCTAACTCGGGAAGCTGAGGCAGGAGAATCACTTGAACCCAGGAGGCGGAGGTTGCAGTGACCCAAGATCACACTACTGCACTCCAGCCTGAGCAACAGAGTGAGACCCTGTCTCAAATTTAAAAAAAAATAAGAAAAAAGGCCGGGCACAGTGGCTCACGCCTGTAATCCCAGAACTTTGGGAGGCCGAGGTGGGCGGATCACGAGGTCAGGAGATAGAGACCATCCTGGCTAACACGGTGAAAGCCCGTCTCTACTAAAAATACAAAAAATTATCTGGGCATGGTGGCATGTGCCTGTAGTCCCAGCTACTCAGGAGGCTGAGGCAGGAGAATCGCTTGAACCTGGGAGGCGGAGTTTGCAGTGAGCCGAGATCATACCATTGCACTCCAGCCTGGGTGACAGAGTGAGACAAAAGAAATCAGCAATATCTATTGAGTACCTACTCTATGCTAGGCATATTCACACATGTGAACTCATTCTCTTTTTCCATTACCCTTGGAGATAACTACTTTTGTTATCATTATCTTACACAAGGGAAAACTAAGGCTCAGAAAGGGGAAGTGACTTGCCCAGGATCACACAGCAATAGCACTGTAAGAACTCAGACCAAAGTGACCCTAGGGCTGGAGGATTTTTCTGCCAGATCTGTTACTGTCCTGTTTAAGGGATAACTAAGAGGGTTCAGGACCCATTGAGGGATAACTAAGAGGGTTCAGGACCTCTGGGAAAATGGGCCAGGAATATTTGTCACCTCCCCCCAGGCTCTCTAGAATGTCTTTCTTTCTCCTGTGGAAATCCTGCTGACCCTTTAGGACCCATCTTACTGCACCAAAAATCACCTGCTTCCACGTTAGCTCTCATCGTTTTTGCTGTCTGTGAAGCCTGGTCTAGAACCATCTGTGATAGACTCATCCAGGATGCTTGTTAAAACCACAGATTTCTGGGCCCCCGTTACCCAAATGAATCATTCCCCAAAGTTGGGCCTAAGAATATCTTTTTAATTTAAAATGTTGACTAGATAATGTGTTTACATGGTTCAAAAACCAAACAATAAGCTGGCTGCGGTGGCATGTACCTGTAGTCCCAGCTACTCATGAGGCTGAGGTGGGAAGATTGCTTGAGTTCAGGAGTTTGAGGCCAGTCTGGGCAACATGATGAGACCTTGAGCATGGTGGCTTATGCCTATAATCCCAGCACTTTGGGAGGCTGAGGCAGGAGGATTGCTTGAGTCCAGGAATTTGAGATCAGCCTGGGCGACGTAGCAAGAACCTATCTCTAAAAAAAAAAAAAAAATTAGCCAGGCAAGATGGCATATGTCTGTAGTCTCAGCTACTCAGGAGGCTGAGATGGGAGGATCACTTGAGCCCAGCAGGTTGAGGCTTCAGTGAGCCATGATTACACCATTGCACTCCAACCTGGGCAACAGAGCAAGACCTTGTCTCAAAAAGAAAATACAAATGGTCATATGGAAAGGATGCTAATGCAAAGGCATGGCTGTTTAGAGCAGAGGTTCATAGCTGTTTTCGTGCCATGAATTTCCTTGGCAGCCTGGGGAAGCTACAAACTCTCAGAATATTTTTATTTTTTATTTAATTAATTATTATTTTTTTTGAGACAGCGTCTTGCTCTGTTGCCCAGGCTGGAGTGCAGTGGTACCATCGTGGCTCACTGAGCCTTGATCTCCTGGGCTCAAGTGAGCCTCCTGCCTCAGCCATGCGAGTAGCTTGGATTATAGGCATGCACTACTATGCCTGGCTTATTTTACATTTTTTATAGAGATGGGGGTCTTGCTATGTTGCCCAGGCTGGTTTCAAATTCTTGGCCTCAAGCAAACTTCCTGCCTTAGCCTCCCAAAGTGCTAGGATTACAGGCATGAGCCACCACATCTGGCCTTATTTTATTTATATTTTTAGAGATAGGGTCTTGCTCAGACTGAAGTGCAGTGGTACAATCGTGGCTCACTACAACCTCGAACTCCTGGGCTCAAGGGGCCCTCCCACCTCGGCCTCCTGAGTAGCTGGGACGTGTTTCACCACACCCAGCTAATTTTTGTGTTTTTTGTAGAGACAAGGTCTTACCATGTTGTCCAGGCTGGTCTTGAACTCCTGGCCTCAAGCAATACTCCTGCCTCGGCCTCACAGACTGCTAGGATTACAGGTGTGAGCCACTGTGCCCCGACCCTGCCTTATTTTGACTGAACAATATGTCTTGACTGTTTTCTCCAGATCAGTACATAAAGAAACTCTTTTGTTGTTTTTTGTTTTGGTTTGGTTTTGTTTTTTTGGTTTTTTGAGACGGAGTTTCACTCTTGTTGCTCAGGCCAGAGTGCAGTGGCACATTCTCAGCTCACTGCAACCTCTGCTTCTCGGGTTCAAGTGATTCTCCTGCCTCAGCCTCCTGAGTAGCTGGGATTACAGAAGCGTGCCACCACGCCTGGCTAATTTTTGTATTTTTTGAGTAGAGACAGGGTTTCACCATGTTGACCAGGCTGGTCTCCAACTCCTGATCTCAGATGATTTGCCTGCCTCCGTCTCCCAAAGTGCTGGGATTACAGGCATGAGCCACCGCGCCTGGCCCTCTTTTTTCTTAGTGCCATTTCATTATATGACTATAACATAATTTACCTGACGTACCCCCTCTTGTTGGACATTTGTGTTTCCAATATTTTGCTATTACAAATATAGCTTCAGAGAATAACCTTGTACATATATAATTTTACTCATGGTCAAGTAGATCTGTAGTCTGGAATCCCAGAGGTGGTATTGCTGGATCAAAGAATATATTGTGCTTGAAATTTTGATAGATCTTGTCAGAATGCCTTCCATAGTGGTTATACCAATTATATTCTCACCAGCAATATATGAGTCTGTCTGAGTCCCAGCTCTAGCAACAACTTGGTAGTCTGTTGGCCAGACTGGTCTCGAACTCCTGACCTCAGGCAATCCACCTGCCTCGACCTCCAAAGTGCTGGGCGTGGTGGGAGCCACCATACCCGGCTCAGTCTTCTTATTTTTTTATTTTTATTTTTTTGAGACAGAGTCTCTCTCTGTCGCCCAGGTTGGGGTGCAGTGGCACAATCTCGGCTCACTGCAAGCTCCGCCTCCCAGGTTCACACCCTTCTCCTGGCTCAGCTTCCCGAGTAGCTGGGACTACAGGCGCCCGCCACCATGCCTGGCTAATTTTTTTGTATTTTTTTAGTAAAGATGGGGTTTCACCATGTTAACCAAGATGGTCTCCCTCGATCTCCTGACCTCGTGATCTGCCTGCCCCCGCCTCCCAAAGTACTGAGATTACAGGCATGAGCCACCGCCCTGGCCCTTAATTATATGTAGATAGAGTAGGGAGGAAAGAATGAGAAAGAAAGAGAGAGACTAGCTTCTTGTCTGTGATATTAGTTCAAATATACAGTATTTTCCCTATTTATTTTACGTCTTTTGACTTTTTGTTCATGGTGTTATAAATTTAACATGAGGAATATATTTTTTAATTTAGTGGCTTCTCAATTTTGACTTGTAGCTACAGTACTTTTCCAATCCAAGGTGTCCCAGATGATTTTCATGCACTACAGAGTTTGAGAACCATGCTCAGACATTGCCTTTCTCACTGGAATGTGAATTCCCCAAAGGCAGGGACAAGAACTAAGTCATCCATGTCCCCAGCAGCTCATAGTGTCTGGCATAGTGTGAACATTTCAACGCCTGTAATCCCAGCACTTTGGGAGCTCGAGCCCAGGAGTTCAAGACCAGCCTGGGCAACATGGCAAAACTCCATCTCCATTAAAAGAAAAAAGAAAAATGAAAAAAAATTTAAAAAGAAAAGAAATGCTAGTTGAATAGATAAATTCCAGTGGAGTCAAAACCATCTCCCTCTCCTAATTGCTGTGAAAAATCCCCCGGGTTTATCCTTCACCCTCAGACAGTGCTCTCTGGCTTTAGCTCGTGGTTATCTTTGTCTTTCTGTGTCTGGTTTTCTGTCAGAGATGACTCTCCTGAGTCATCTATTGGCCTGTCTGTCTCGGGACACCAAGTACACAGTGGAGTAATAAATATTTGAGCCATGACTGTTGAAGGGAGGGGCCCCGACTCTCTCCAGAACCTCTTCCCTAAAGGGTTTTGCTTGTACCTTTCTCCTGGCTCTTGGTCTGTCCTTAAGTTTAAGTTATTTGTGTTCCTGTCTCCTCACTCTCTTTTCATGCTCCCTTCTCAAATCCTTTGCAATGATGTTTCCTTTGTCTTGATCATTCCCCAAGATTTAGGATTTACCTCAAAACTCACCTCCTTGGAGGCATTTCTTGAACGCACAGGCCAATCTTACTATCCAGCTGTTGTTATTATATCACTTTGTTTTGTTTTCTTCCTAGAACATCATTATCTGAAATTATTTTGTTTATTTGCATATTTTTTCATGGTCTGAGTTCACACCTTCCTCAGGAATGTCAGCTCCTTGAAGTCTAGGACAAGGCTGTCTTCTTTCCTGTTGTATTCTTAGCCCCAGAAGGACTGGCATATAGTAACTGCTTACTAAATATTTGCTGAATAAATGAATGATGGTTGCCTGAGAGCCCCTCCAGGGAAGGATTTAGATCTAAATAATAATAATAATTGCCATTTATTGAGCTCTAAGGATGCACTAGACTCTGTAGCAAGTTAATCTTCATGGAAACCAGATTCTATAGAGCTATTTTTATCCCCAGTTGTTGGATCAAACTGAAGCTTAGAGAACTTAGCTCACACAGCTAGCACTAGACCACTGGTTCTCAAAGTGGGTTCCCTGAGCAGCCATGGCTTCTGAATCACCTGGGAACCTTTAGTAATGCAAATTCCTAGGCACCACCCCAGACTTACTGAGAAATTCTGGGGTGGGGCCTAGCAATCTGAATTTTAACAAACCTGCCAGGTGATTCTGATGCACCAAAGTGTGAAAAACCCTGTGTTAAAAGAAAGATGAGGTTAAATGTTTTTTTAAAAACACAGCTTTATTGACATAGAATTCACATCACCCACTCAAGTGTACAGGTCAATGATTTTTAGTATATTTACAGGGTTGTACAACCATCACCGAAATAGTTTGTAATTAATAGGTTAAAAAAAAAAAGAGAGAGACCTGGCCAGGCGCAGTAGTTCATGCCTGTAATCTCAGCACTTTGGGAGGCAGAGGCAGGTAGATCACTTGAGGTCAAGAATTCCAGACCAGACTGGGCAACATGGTGAAACCTTGTCTCTACTAAAAATACAAAAATTAGCTAGGTGTGGTGGCACCCGCCTGTGGGAGGCGGAGGTTGCCCTAAACTGAGATTGCACCATTGCACTCCAGCCTGGGTAACATAGCAAGACTCCGAGACTCTGTATCAAAAAAAAAAAAAAAAAAAGAAGGCCGGGAGGCGGAGCTTGCAGTGAGCCGAGATGGCGCCACTGCACTCCAGCCTGGGTGACAGAGCAAGGGTCTGTCTCAAAAAGAAAATGAAAGGCTGGGCGTGGTGGCTCACACCTGTAATCCCAGCACTTTGGGAGGCAGAAGTGGGTGGCTCACGAGGTCAGGAGATGGAGACCATCCTAGCTAACACGGTGAAACCCCGTCTCTACTAAAAATACAAAAAGTAGCTGGGCGTGGTGTCGGGTGCCTGTAATCCCAGCTACTCGGGAGGCTGAGGCAGGAGAATGGCGTGAACCCCGGAGGCGGAGCTTGCAGTGAGCTGAGATCGCGCCACCGCACTCCAGCCTGTGCGACAGAGCAAGACTCCGTCTCAAAAAAAGAAAAAAAAAAACCCTAAAAGAAACCCTGTACCAATTAGCAGCCACTCCCCGTTCCCCTCCCATCCCCTACTCCCAGCCGGAAGCAACCTATTTTGTCTTTTTTTTTTTTTTTTTTTTTTTGAGGGGGTCCCCTTTTGTCGCCCAGGCTGAAGTGCAGTGGCGCGATCTGGGCTCACTGCAAGCTTCGCCTCCCGGGTTCACGCCATTCTTCTGCCTCAGCCTCCCGAGTAGCTGGGACAGGCGCCCGCCACCACCCCGGCTAATTTTTTGTATTTTCAGTAGAGACGGGGTTTCACCATGTTAGCCAGGATGGTCTCTATCTCCTGACCTCATGATCCGCCTGCCTCGGCCTCCCAAAGTGCTGGGATTACAGGCGTGAGCCACGGCACCCGGCCCTATAGATTTGCCTATTGTAAACATTTCATATAAGTGGAATCATACAACGTGTATATGATTCCTGTGACTGGCTTTGTCTACTTTCTGTGCTGTTTGCAAGGTTCCTCCATGTGGTAGCATGGATCCTTTTTGACAAATAATATACCATGTATGGATATGCACGTTTAAAAAATTGATTTATCAATTGAACATTCATGTGTTTCTACCTTTTGGCTATTATGAATAATCTTATGAATATTCACATACAAGTTTTTGTGTAGACATATATTTTCATTTCTTTTGGATATATGTATGTGTGTATATGTGTGTGTGTGTATATATATATACACACACACACATATATATGTAATTTGGTTTTGGTTTTGTTTCTTTTCTTTTGTAAATACAGGGTCTCCCTATATTACTCAGGCTAAATTTGAATTCCTGGGCTCAAGTGATCCTCTTGCTTCAGCCTCCTTCTGAGCAGCTGGGACAACAGATGTGCTCTATGTGACACACACACACACACCACACACACACACACACAGAAGTGGAACTGCCGGGTCACAGATCTTACACTCTTAACCACTCCACATTTCAGCTTGTCTTACTCTCTGCTGTGATTTAATATGTACATTATCAAATTGAGAAAAATACAAAAAAATTTAAAAATAATAACATATATTATCAGTAATAGTAATAATCACTTGGATCTATTGAGTGTTTATGTTTGCAAAGCCTTTACTTTTTTTTTTGAGACAGAGTCTTGCTGTGTCACCCAGGCTGGAGTACAGTGGTGTGATCTCAGCTCACTGCATCCTCCGCCTCCTGGGTTCAAGTGATTCTCCTGCCTCAGCCTCCTGAGTAGCTGGGCTACAGACACCCACTACCACGCCCAGCTAATTTTTGTATTTTTAGTAGAGACGGGGTTTCACCATATTGGCCAGGCTGGTCTCGAACTCTTGACCTTGTGATCTACTGGTCTCGGCCTCCCAAAGTGCTGGGATTAGAGGTGTGAGCTACCGCGCCTGGCCTTTCTTTTCTTTTCTTTTTTTTTTTTAGACAAGGTCTCACTCTGTTGCCCAGAATGGAGTGCAGTGGTGTGATCTAGGCTCACCGAAACCTCTGTCTCCCAGGCTCAGGCAATTCTCCTGCCTCAGCCTCCCAGGTAGCTGGGATTACAGGCGCACACCATCACACCTGGCTCATTTTTGTATTTTTAGTAGAGATGGGGTTTCACCATGTTGGCCATGCTGGTCTCAAACTCCTGACCTCAAGTGACTCACCACCCATGCTGGTCTCAAACTCCTGACCTCAAGTGACTCACCACCTCGGCCTCCCAAAGTGCTGGGATTACAGGCGTGAGCCACTGCACCCAGGCTACTTTTTCCTTTCTTCCTTTCTTTCTTTTCAGAGACAGGGTCTCACTCTGTTGCCCAGGTTGTCCTCCAACCCCTCCCCTGTCCTCAAGCAATCCTCCCGCCTCAGCCTCCCAAAACACTGGGATTACAGGCATGAGCCACTGTGCCCCTTTACTTTTATTGTCACTAATCCTCACCACTACCCTGTAAAACAGGAATCATTATCCTCGTTATACAGAGAAGAGAAACGGGGGCTCACAGAAGTCAGGTGACCTGTCTAAGCTCAAGCAAGCTGATATGGGGTAGAGTTGGGACCACAACCCACATCTGCCTGCTTTCTGTGCCCTCTGTGCTTGATCTCACGTCATGGACCATCCCTTTTGCCAAAGCTTTCGAAACGTGGCTTCTCCCCTCCTTTTAGGCCTTTTCTAGAAGTGAGGCTGGCTTGCAGCTCTCACCCCAAGCCTTTTTCCCCAGCTGGGGCTGAAGGCTGGGGAGGAGCTTCATGGGGGCTGGAAATAAATGAAGGGAGCGCTGGGCAGGACAGGGCAGTATTTCCAGGAGGCTGTGAGGGGGAGGTAAGGAGTTTGTTATTGTTTTGGGTTTGGGGAATTTTTTTTTTTTCTTTGCTCCTGGAGAGCAGGTTAGGTAGCTCTTGGCAGTTTTGCTAGGGATAAGAAGTGGGTGAGGCTGAGGCGAGCAGAATCCTCCTGCCTCAGCCTCCCATGTAGCTAGGACTAGAACTACTGTAGTGCTAAGTGGGGAAGAGGGCTTTCTGCCTCTGTGGGGCCTGGTCTGGAAAGTCCCCCAAATTGTTAAAAGGAGAGAGTGATTGTCCCCAACTGGCAAGGGGGCTTTTATGTCCACCCCTTGTGCCCCTTGCTCTGTGCGAAGCCCTACCTGTGCTGGGGGCTTCGAATAGGAAGAGGACCTCAGGGCCAGGCACCCAGGGACTGAGGGGCTACAGCACAAACAGACCCAGAGGCACACTTGGCTGGGAACAGCAGGATGAAGGGGTAATAATTTTGTGAGTGGTCTAAGAAGACTTTCCTTTTAAAGAGTGGAAAGCAATGAAACTGAGTCTTCAAGGCTGCAAAAGTTTCGCCCTGGATCAGAGAAAGGCACTACAGGTGGAGGGAACTATCTGTGCAAAGGGTTGGGGCCTTCAAGAGCTGGAGCAGAGGTTTAAGAGAAAAAGTGGTGACAGATGAGCCCAGGGCTGTCTGCTTAGACCTGTGATCTAATACGGATGCCAGGAGCCACATGGCAACGTGGCTATTTAAATTTAAATTAGTTAAAATTCAATAAAGTAAAAAATACAGCTCCTGTGCCGGGTGCAGTGGCTCATGCCTGTAATCCCCGCACTCTGGGAGGCCGAGGCAGGGAGATCACCTGAGATCAGGAGTTCAAGACCAACCTAGCCAACATGATGAATCCCAATCTCTACTAAAAATACAAAAAAAAAAAAAAAAAAAAAAAGTTAGATGGATGTGGTGGCAAATGCCCCTGTATTTCCAGCTACTGGGGACGCTGAGGCAGGATAATTGCTTGAACCCAGGAGGTGAAGGTTGTAGTGAGCGAGATCGCCCCATATGCACTCTAGCCTGGGTGACAAGAGTGAAACTAAAAAAAAAAAAAAAAATTCCAGCTCCTGAATCACACGTTATGTTTCAAATATTCAATAGCCACATGGGGCTGGTAGCAATGGTATTGGAGAGTATGTACAAGGCATGCCTCTACCATCACAGAATGTTCTTTTGGCCCATGGGAAGCCTCAGGAAGGGGTTCAGATTGCTCAAGGACCCATGGGAGAGAGCAGGCTTTGACTGGGCTGCCTGCCTGTGAGGTCTCTGGACTAGAGGTGAGGGAACGGTCCCCAGAAGTGTGAGGTGGTGTGACTCACCTCCTGCCAGCGTAAAGTGGACTCTGTCCCCAAGGACAGGAAAATATCGGGCAAGGCTTCTTCAGCCCTGACTTGGGATATCTGCTCAGTGTGACCAAAGCCAGGGGCTGAGAAACATGGAGTGAGTGGGACTGGGGCAGGAGCAGTAGCTGCTGAGTGAGGCTGAGCCTGAGCACCCGGTGGGGAAAGGGGTGGGGTCTCCAGCTTGGTCTTGGTTGGCATGCCTGGGACCGGACAGGAGAAGGGCTGGGGGAGGTATGTGTGAGTTGGGATAGAAGAGGGAGGAGGGTTGCTGAAGAGGGGTTGGGTTGCACCATGCCTAACAATGAGAGAGATGGGAACCCTCTCATCTCACACTGATGAGTTGTTTCTGCCTCTTTCCCAGGTCCAACACAGTCCAGCTGACAAGGATGGAATACGCCATGAAGTCCCTTAGCCTTCTCTACCCCAAGTCCCTTTCCAGGTGAGGAAAGCCATGGGCAGAATGGAAAGGGAGCCACCTATGAGCTGTAAGCCAGAACTTCTCAAACTTTAGTGGGTATATAGGTCACAGGGGACCTTGTTCAAGTGCAGATTCTGATTCAGGAGGTCTGGAGTGGGACCTGAGATTCTGCACTGCCAAGAAGTCCCTGGGTGATATTAATGCTGCTGCCTACACTACCACCACACCGTGCATAGAAAGGAGTAGACGCTATGCTTGGTGCTTTTACTCCTGATCTCATGTAAGCCTCACAACAACTTTGGGAAGTGGGGGTTATTATACCAAATTAATAGGTGAGAGAACTGAGGCACATAGTGGGTGCTCTCAATCACCCAGCAAATCCATGAGGGAGCCAAAATTCTAAATTGGGACTGCCTGACTGTAAAATCCAGGTCCTTTCCATTCCTTTGGTTCTAAATTGAGTGCTTCAGTTAAAAAAATACCTTATATTGACTTCGGGTTTCCCCCACTTCATCCAACTTTACAGGTGAGGAGAGTGAAGCCAAGAGAGAGGTGGTAATTGGGGGAACGTGAGATGGGTCTTTTATTACTTTGCTACTTACTCCTCATGGTCTGAGAACCAGCATATCAACATCACTTGGGAACTTGTGAAACATTTGGAATCTCAGGCCTCACCCAGGTCTACTCAATCAGAATCTGCATTTGAACAGATGCCCTGGTGACTTACGTGCCCTTCAAAGTTTGAGATGCACTGCTCTAGCAGGCTTTTTTTCTTTTTCTTTCTTTTTTTTTTTTTTAAGTCAAGGTCTCACTCTGTTGCCCAGAATGGAGTGCAGTGGTGCCATCATAGCTCACTACAACCTCTGCTGCCTCCCAGGGTTCAAGCAATTCTTGTGTCCCTGCCTACGGAGCTGTGATTACAGGCATATGCCACCACGCTGGCTAATCTTTGTATTTTTAGTAGAGATGGGGTTTCACCATGTTAGCCAGGGTGGTCTTGAACTCCTGACTTCAAGTGATCTGCCCACCTCAGCCTTCCAAAGTATGGGATTACAGGCATGAGCCACCGTGCCTGGCCTCTAGCAGGCTTTTGAGTAAGACTAGAGCAGGATTAGCAGGCGATGGGGGCTTGACTGATCATGAGCCTGGTCTGGAGGGGTGGGGAGGTGGCTCCCCTGTGTGGTGGGCAAGGGTTGGGCAAAGTGGGCGGCTCACCCTGATGCTTCAACTGCCCCCAGGCGCGTGTCAGTGCGTACCTCTGTGGTGACCCAGCAGCTGCTGTCGGAGCCCAGCCCCGTGGCCCCCAGGGCCCGGCCCTGCCGCATAAGCACTGCAGATCGAAGCGTGAGGAAGGGCATCATGGCTTACAGTCTTGAGGACCTCCTCCTGAAGGTGAGAGTGCCCTGCACATTGCACAGCCTAGCTGTGAGCTGAGATTCAGGGCTTAGAAGGTGGCAGTTTCCTTTCTGATACCTACCAGCACCTACATATGGTAATGCCCACCTGGACAGCGTCCAACTGATAGCAATGGCTGATGTCTGTTTGGTAACGGCAGGTGGGCGGGGCAGTATGTTACCATCCTACACTATCAGTAGGTTAGTGGTATTTTCAGGGCACATTTTTCTTGCTGGAAAATCTCTTGCTTCCCACTTCCATTAGTTTTTTTGTTTTGGTTTTTGTTTCTTTTTTTTTTTTTTTGAGACGAAGTCTCGCTCTTGTCACCCAGGCTGGAGTGCAATGGTGCAATCTCGGCTCACTGCAACCTCTGCCTCCCAGGATCAAGCGATTCTCCTGCCTCAGCCTCCCGAGTAGCTGGGACGACCGGCACACACCACCACACCCAGCTAATTTTTTGCACTTTAGTAGAGACAGGGTTTCACCGTGTTGCCCAGGCTAGTCTCGAACTCCTGAGCTCAGGCAATCCACCCACCTCGGCCTCCCAAAGTGTTGGGATTACAGGTGTGAGCTACCACGCCCAGCCTGAGATGGAGTCTTGCTATGTCACCCAAGTTGTAGTGCAGTGGCATGATCTCGACTCACTGAAGCCTCCGCCTCCAAGGTTCAAGTGATTCTCATGCCTCAGCCTCCCAAGAAGCTGGGACTATAGGCATGTACCACCACGCCCAGTTAATTTTTTTGTATTTTTAGTAGAGACGGTGTTTCGTCATGTTGACCAGGCTGGTCTCAAACTCCCAACCTCAGGAAATCCACCTGCCTCTGCCTCCCAAAGTGCTAGGATTACAGGCATGAGCCACCACGCCCGTCCTCAGTGATCATCTCTATAGGGGTGGGACCTGCAATCCCAGGTGCCTGGTACAGGTCAAATGTTTGGATTAGGCTTTCAAGTACTAGGTTCTATTTAACATACATAAATCATAGCTCACCTCTTTATTCTAAGTTTCCTCCCCTATTTCTGTGTATTAGTTCTATTCTTCCGGGGAGCAAATTTCCCCTCCTTTGTAAGGCTTCTGGCTGTGCAGACTACATTTCTTGTGCTTTCGATCAAAAGGACCTGTTCATACTCTAGTCTGGACTTGGTGCTGCTTTTTTGCCCTGAGGCCTGGGCACCCCTGGCATCAAAATGTCCTTGTTATATATGGCTTCCTCTGGAGGAAGCAATTACAAACTAACAAAAGTTACACAGTACAAATACAATACAAAACTTTTCCTGAATCATTTGAGACTAAGTTGCCAACTTGCTGCCTATTACTCTTGGATACTTCAATGTGCATTTTCTACAAACAAGGATATTCTCCTGTGTAGCCATCATACAACTATTACAATCAGGAAACAGTATTACATTACTGTAATTGAATCCTGAGACTCAAGCATTGCCAGTTGTCCCAATAATATCCTTTGTAGTGAAAGGATCCAGGTCAGGATCAAGTGTTTATTTAATTGTATGGTTCTTTAGTTTCCTTTAGTCTGGAACAGTTTTTCAGTGTTTCCTTGACTTTCATGACCTTGACCATTTTGAAGATTGTGAGCCAACTATTTTTGTTTACTGGCCCTTGGTTTGGAACTATCCATTTCTTTCTTTCTTTCTTTTTTCTTTTTGTTGAGACGGAGTCTTGCTCTGTTGACCAGGCTGGAGTGCAGTGGTGCGATCTTGGCTCACTGCAAGCTCCACCTCCTGGGTTCCCACCATCCTCCTGCCTCAGCCTCCCAAGTAGCTGGGACTACGGGCACCTGCCACCATGCCTGGCTAATTTTTTTTTGTATTTTTAGTAGAGACGTGGTTTCACCATGTTAGCCAGGATGGTCTCGATCTCCTGACCTTGTGACCTGCCTGCCTCGGCCTCCCAAAGTGCTGGGATTACAGGCATGAGCCACTGCACCCGGCCCTATCCATTTCTTTAATTCAGGTTTATATCTTTGGCAGGAATATGATAAAAATAAGTTACAGGCCAGGCATAGTGGCTCACGCCTGTAATCCTAACACTTTGGGAGACCGAGGCAGGAGGATTCCTTGAGCCCAGGAGTTCAAAACCAGCCTGGGCAACATGGTGAGACCCCATCTATACAAAAATAATGCAGGAATTAGCTGGACATGGTGGTGTGCACCTGTAGTTTCAGTTACTCAGGAGGCTGAGGCAGGATGATCGCTTGAGCCTAGGAATTTGAGGCTTCAGTAAACTGTGAATGCACCACTGCGCTCTAGCCTGTGTGACAGAGTGAGACCCTGTCTAAAAAAAATTTTTTAAAGATTGTCAGTGCAAAATTATATGCAATTTTTATCACCTTACTGTTCTGATTATTTGAATAAAGTGGTAGGTACAGTCAAGCTTCTCTATGTAACATTTTTCTCTCTGTTATTTATTTTCTAGGTCAGTACTTTGTACTAAGTAAACATTGAATTCTGCATCTGTCACTGTATTCACTTATTATTATTATTATTATTTTTTAGAGAAAGGGTCTCACTCCATTGCCCAGGCTAGGATGCAGTGGTGTGATGATGGCTCACTGCAGCCTCAAACTCCTAGGTTCAAGTGATCCTGCCACCTCAGCCTCCTGACTCACTAGGACTATAGATACACAACCTCACACCTAATTTTTAATTAAAAAAAAAATAGCGATGGGGTCTAGCTATGTTTCGCAGCCTGATCTCAAACTCCTGGCCTCAAGTGATCCTCCCACCTCGGCCTCCCAAAGTGCTGGGATTAGAGGCATGAGCCACTGCACCTGGCCTATTTATTTATTCATATCAAAAGGGACACAGGTATTCCTATTTTAGTAGGATATATAAATGGCAACAGATTATTTATTGATGCTCAAGTTGTCCCAGACTTCTGTGTCTTTTTATCATGTCCCTATCATTCTTTGCATGCTTTTTTACTTTCTGGTGCTTTTTTTTTAATCCTGTCCCCATCATTCTTTGCATGCTTTCTTACTTTCTGGTGCAGCAAGGTATTACAGGCTCATCTTGTATTTTCCCTGCCCTAATTCTTGGCCATTTTTTTCTAAGGAGGTCTGTTTCATTTTAGTGGAGAATGGTATTCAGAAACCGAGATCAGGGAGCTAGGTATGTTCATTGCTATTGGTGTGTTGCTGAGCCCAGGCCCTTATTGAAAGATTTTTAAGTAGCAAAATATGTTCCTTATTGAATCCAAGCAAGAAAAGTGAAGTGAGAATTCAATCATTCCAAAATAACCAATGATGTGGTTGTAAATGTCCTGAGGAGCCTATTCTTATTATGGACCATGTATTCTGCCAGGTGACTTGCAGTATTTCTTCTGATGAGAGCCTTAAGATAGTTACCACTATTTCCATTCTCCAGAGGCAGAGGCCAAGTGCATTCACTGGGATTGAAAAATCCCAGCATTTTGGGAGGCTGAGGTGGGAGGATTCCTTGAGCACAGGAGTTTGAGACCAGCCTCAGCCACAAAGCAGTACCCTGTCTCCACCTCCCCCCGCAAAAAAAATTAGCTGGACAACCAGGGCACAAGCCTGTAATCTCAGCTACTTGGGAGGCTAAAGTGGAAGGATCGTTGAGCCCAGGAGGTTGAGGCTGCAGTGAGCTGTGA
Source organism: Theropithecus gelada (assembly GCF_003255815.1). Lineage (NCBI taxonomy): Eukaryota > Metazoa > Chordata > Mammalia > Primates > Cercopithecidae > Theropithecus > Theropithecus gelada. The sequence continues at coordinate 54,951,088 of NC_037669.1, forward strand.
TTATACCACTGCATTCCAACCTGGGTTAAAGAGCAAAGCCTTCTCTCAAAAAAAAAAAAAAAAAAAAAATTACACATAGAGTTAATGTATGACTCAGCAATTCTACTCCTAGGTATATGTCCAGGAGAATTGAAAACCTGTGTTCATATAAAAACGTGTACACAAAAACTCATAGCAGCATTATTCATAACAGTCAAAAAGAAACAATCCAAGTGTTCATCCATTGATAAATAGATTTTAAAATCTGGTATATCTATATAGTAGAATATTATTAGCCAAAAAAAAAAAAAAAGAATGAATCATGTCTGGGCATGATAGCACATACCTGTAATCCCAGCACTTTGGGAGGCCAAGGTAGGAGGATCCCTTGAGGCCAGGAGTTTGAGACCAGTCTGAGCAACATAGCCAGACACCATCTTTAAAAAAACATAAAAATTAGGCAGGTGTAATGCATGCGCCTGTAGTCCCCACTACTCGGGAGGCTGAGGCAGGAGGATTGCTTGTGCCCAAGAGTTGGAGGCTGCAATGAGCTACAATTATGTCACATGCTCTCTACTTAACGCTTATGATATGCTTACGATTACTGCATTCCAGCCTAGTAAACACTGCACTATTAGATAGTGGTGATTGCTGCACAACTTTGTGAATATATTAAAAAACCCTGAATTGTACACTTTTAGAGGGTAACTTTTAGAGTATGTAAACTATATCACAATTAAAAATTATATGTGACTTATATTTTATTGGACAATATTATTCTAGACTATGAACCCTGAAGTCAGGAACCAAGAGGTACCATGATAAAGTCTCTGGGTAGTGATTACACAGCAGAGGGCTTGGGCTCCAGTTCCACCTCATAGACCCCAGCCCACTAGTTCTGGGATGGCAGAAGCATCACTGACCTTATTCCCCAGGTCCGGGACACTCTGATGCTGGCAGACAAGCCCTTCTTTCTGGTGCTGGAGGAAGATGGCACAACTGTAGAGACAGAAGAGTACTTCCAAGCCCTGGCAGGGGATATAGTGTTCATGGTCCTCCAGAAGGGGCAGAAATGGCAGCCCCCATCAGAACAGGTGAGGTTCCACCTGTTGGGGGAGAAAATCGGGACCCTGGGAGATGTCTTCAAGGGGTGCTAACCATTTGCTTGTCTCAATGCAGGGGACGAGGCACCCACAGTCCCTCTTCCATAAGCCTGCCAAGAAGATTGATGTGGCCCGTGTAACCTTTGACCTGTACAAGCTGAACCCACAGGACTTCATTGGCTGCCTGAATGTGAAGGCAACTTTTTATGATACGTACTCCCTTTCCTACGATCTGCACTGCTGTGGGGCCAAACGCATCGTGAAGTGAGTGAAGTGGGATTTCCTGGGGACAGGGTGGGTATGGGCAATGGGAGAGCCCCTGTCTGTTCACATGGACTCAGCCTTCTCAGCGCCTGGGTCTGGCATTAGTGCTGACAAAGCATAGCCTGTATCAGACAACATGGAGCCTGATGGGCTCTCGAAGTGCTGCTGTGGACGACACTGGCGTGTGCCCAGGGGTGCATGTGTTCCTCCTGGTGGAACTTGGATGCATTTTGCTTTTATGACTACTTTCCACTCTAGAAACTACACTTTTTTTTTATGGAAATAGGGAGTTTTCCTAAGTAGTATTCTAGTCAATTTTTTAAAATGAACATGTTTTGGCCAGGTGTGGTGGCTCACACCTGTAATCCCAGCACTTTGGGAGGCCAAGGTGGGTGGATCACTTGAGGTCAGGAGTTTAAGACCAGCCTGGCCAACATGGCAAAACCCAATCTATACAAAAATACAAAAATTAGCTGGACATTGTGGTGCATGCCTGTAATTCCAACTACTCAGGAGGCTGAAGCAGGAGAATTGCTTGAACCTGGGAGGTGGAGGTTGCAGTGAGCCAAGATTCTGCCACTGCACTCCAGCCTGGGCGAAAGAGCAAGACTCTCTCAGACAAAAAAAAAAAAAAAAAAAAAAGCATGTGTCAAAGATTTAATTGAATTCATTAATTAATGAGAGAAGTAGCGGCCGGGCGCGGTGGCTCACGCCTGTAATCCCAGCACTTTGGGAGGCCGAGGCGGGCGGATCACGAGGTCAGGAGATCGAGACCATCCTGGCTAACATGGTGAAACCCCGTCTCTACTAAAAATGCAAAAAATTAGCCGGGCGAGGCGGCGGGCGCCTGTAGTCCCAGCTACTCGGGAGGCTGAGGCAGGAGAATGGCGTGAACCCGGGAGGCGGAGCTTGCAGTGAGCCGAGATCGCGCCACTGCACTCCAGCCTGGGCGACTAAGCGAGACTCTGTCTCAAAAAAAAAAAAAAAAAAGAGAGAAGTAGCAAGAAGTTACAATCAGTTCAAAGGAGAATTCAAAATCTCACACATATATAGGTCCAGCAAGAACGATGAGATAGGCTGGGTGCAGTGGCTCTCACTTGGAATCCCAGCATTTTGGGAGGTCAAGGCAGGAGGATCTGTTGTACCCAGGAATTTGAGACCAGCTTGGGCAACATAGTGAGACCCAGTCTCTACCACATGCGCGTGTGCATGCACGCACACACACACACACACACAAAATGCTGGCAGTGGTAGTATCTCCCTATAATCCCAGCTAGGTGGGAGGATTGCTTGAGCCCAGGAGTTTGAGGCTGCAGTGAGAAATGACCATACCACTGTGTACTCCAGCCTGGGCAACAGCATGAGACCTTGTCTCTAAAAAGAAGAAAAAAAGAGATAAATGTATACATACAAAATTGGATTATTCCCCCGTGTGAATGGGAGGGATGAAATAATCTTCCCTCCATAGGACAGAATTAATTTGCAAGTCTTATGGACCAGAGTCATTTGTACTATATAATGAACTTTTCTTAAAACTTATTTTTGAAAGTCTAACCAAATGTCTCAGGAAGCATGAGAATATGTGAGGTTAGAACCTGTTGGCCGGGCGCGGTGGCTCAAGCCTGTAATCCCAGCACTTTGGGAGGCCGAGATGGGCGGATCACGAGGTCAGGAGATCGAGACCATCCTGGCTAACATGGTGAAACCCCGTCTCTACTAAAAAATACAAAAAACTAGCCGGGCATGGTGGCGGGCGCCTGTAGTCCCAGCTACTCAGGAGGCTGAGGCAGGAGGATGGCAAGAACCCGGGAGGCGGAGCTTGCAGTGAGCTGAGATCCGGCCACTGCACTCCAGCTCTGGGCAACAGAGCGAGACTGTTTCAAAAAAAAAAAAAAAAAAAAAAGAACCCGCTCCCACTTCCCCATTTCCCCTACTTTCCAAACATCCAACCCCATGTTAATTGCTTTATGCTATTTCAGCCTTATGACCCTGGGTGGCAGATGCAATCCCATTTTACCCATGAGGGAGTTGAAGCTCAGAACTAGAGCAGTTTGCTAAAGTTCACCCAGCTAATGAGACTGGATTAGGACTTAGGCCGGCCTAATTCAGTTTCTGTTTTCAGTACATGCTCATGCCAGGCATGGGTGTCTTCATGTCCAGCACTCTGAACATCAGTTAGACTGCAGGTGACTTGGAAAGGCCTCAGAGTCTAGAACAGAGTGTCTCAAGGGGCAGAGCCATGTTATGGAGATTAATCTGGTCCAAAGTAGTAGTAGAAAAATAGAAGGCATTATGAAATGAGCTGGAGTTTCGCATGAGAAAGTAGGGAGGTTCCGGGCATCTCAGTTAAGGTGGAATTGCAGGTCCTCGCCCTAATCCTGACCTCATCTGCAGCATCTGTTCCTGTTTGCACATCGCTCTAGAATTGATGAAGTGCTTTTAGTGCTACCACCTCAGTGGTATTCAAATGTTATTAATGAAGAAAACAAACATAATGAAACCAATCCCTTCCAGGCCAGCATGGGAATATGGGGATGCAGAGAGGGGGTACACTCTTGTTTTTTATTTATTATTTATACATTTATTTATTTATTTTTGAGACAGAGACTCACTCTGTCACCCAGGCTGGAGCGTAGTGGTACAATCTCAGCTCACTACAACCTCTGTCTCCTGGGTTCAAGTAATTCTTGTGCCTCAGCCTCCTGAGTAACTGAGATTACAGGTGTCTGCCACCACGCCTGCCTAATTGTTTGTATTTTTTAGTAGAGACAGGGTTTCACCATGTTGGCCAGGCTGGTCTCAAACTCCTGACCTCAAATGATCCACCCGCCTCGGCCACCTAAAGTGATAGGATTACAGGCATGAGCTACTGCGCCCAGCCTCATGTTTTTTGTTTGTTTGTTTTTAAATATAGAATCTTGCTCTATCACCCAGGCTGGAGTGCAGTGGTGCCATCTCGGCTCACTGCAACCTCCACCTCCTGGGTTCAAGCAATTCTCTTGCCTCAGGCTCTGGAGTAGCTGGGATTACAAGCACCCACCACTATGCCTGGCTAATTTTTGTATTTTTAGTACAGACAGAGATTTGCCATGTTGGCCATGCTGGTCTCAAACTCCTGACCTCAGGTGACCCACCCTCCATGGCCTCCCAAAGTGCTAGAATTACAGGTGTGAGCACCATGCCCAGCCTACTTTGTGGTTTTGACTTGCATGCCCTCTCATTCCACCTAGGGAAGCTCTCCGCTGGGCCCTCTTCAGCATGCAGGCCACGGGCCACGTGATGCTTGGCACCTCCTGTTACCTGCAGCAGCTCCTCGATGCTACAGAGGAAGGGCAGCCCCCCAAGGGCAAGGCCTCATCCCTCATCCCGACCTGTCTGAGGATACTTCAGTGAAAGCCTAAGCCCTTGGAAGCTTTCCCCAGTGAAGGACTAGACTAGGGGCCCCACGCTCAACTGGTAGTGCCCACAAGCCTGGCAACTGTAGAGCCGCTAACCTCCCCACACCTCCCTCACCGTGTAGGACCTGAGTGAGGAGGAGGGGCTGGAAACCTGGGGTGGGTTGGCCAAAGGAGAACCTCAGGCTCCTGGCCTGGCCCAGCTCCTTCCTGCCCAAGGCAGCTTAGCCCACCCAGACTGGTCCTGAAGTCTGCCCCTCAGCAATCCGGCCTCACAGTTTGCACTTTCATGGTGCTCTCTACCTTCTGGCCCCCATCCCAGAACATTCCTGAGTGAATTCTCAAGCACATCAGCATGTGATATTAGGGAGTTTGCAATAAATTATTGAGGCTGATGTTTCTTCTTTGCCTGTGTTCTTTGGGGGCGGGGTTCTATCTGGAAGGTTGGAGGGGGCTAAAGGAAGAGAAAAATCTATTTTCAAAGCATTCTCTTTAACGTAGGATTACAGAAAATAGCACTTTTTCTACCAAAGGAGAAAAAAAAAAAAAAAAAGAGCTGGGCACAGTGACAGGTGCCTGCTGTCCTAGCTACTCAGCAGACTGGGGTGGGTCTTTTTTAAAGACCCCAGTCTCTTTAAATAAACAAAATTGCAGTTGATTTTGAAACTAAAGTCGGCTGAATTTGAGGCTTGAGCTGACTATGTAATTGATACCATATGTAACAATTTCCTAATTAAATTCACCTATAAGAAGAGCTTCAATTGAGCAGGTGGGATTAAGTCACTCTTCTAATTTCTCAGTGTCCCATTTTATAATAACCATTTAAGTGGTTAGGTGAAAAAGTACTACTCAAGCTGTAAGGCATTTCTCCATCAATGCCCATCCTAACTTGCCAGACAGCTTATCTTTGATGTTCAGGACTTTCAGCCTCGGGATTTCAAAGTGGGCTCATAGGTAGCCCCAAACAGTAGGAGCTTCTCATCAGTGTGAGCTGGCATTTTCCAATATTGGACAACTCAAGACAAGCATGAAAGGCTGTACTTAGACTGGGCATGGTGGCTCATGCTTGTAATCCCAGCAATTTGGGAGGCTGAGCCAGGTGAATTACCTGAGGTCAGGAGTTCGAGACCAGCCTGACCAACATGGTGAAACCCGGTTTCTACTAAAAACAAAAAAATTAGCTGGGCGTTGTGGCAGGTGCTTGTTATCACAGCTACTCAGGAGGCTGAGGCAGTAGAATTGCTTGAACCCGGGAGGCGGAGGTTGTGGTAAGCCAAGATCGTGCTACTGCACTACAGCCTGGGTGACAGAGCAAGACTCCGTCGCAGGGGAGAAAAAAAAAAAAAAAAAAGGCTGAACTTGTAGAATTTGTAGGTGACTGTTTTATTTAGTCTGTGACTGAAAGATTTAAAAACCTGGCCAGGTGCAGTGGCTCATGCCTGATATCCCAGCACTTTGGCAGGCCAAGGCAGGAGTATCGCTTGAGGCCAGGAGTTCAAGAGCAGCCTGGGCAAGATAGCCAGACCCTGTCTCTATACTAGATAATAAAAAAAATCAGCAGAGTGTGGTGGCTGTAGAGGCGGGGGGTTCACTTGAGCCCAGGAGGTCGCAGCTGCAGTGAGCTATAATTGTGCCACTGCACTCCAACCTGAGCAACAGAGTGACAGCCTGTCTCTGGGGAAAAAAAAAAAAGGATTCAAAAACTCTATCATGGCCAGGCACAGTGGTTCATGCCTGTAATCTCAGCACTTTGGGAGTCCAAGGCAGGTGGATCACAAGGTCAGGCATTTGAGACCAGCCTGGCCAACATGGCCAAATCCCGTCTCTACTAAAAATACAAAAAATTGGCCGGGCATGGTGCTGGCACCTGTAATCTCAGCTACTTGGGAGGCTGAGGCAGGAGAATTGCTTGAACCTGGGAGTTGCAAGTTGCCGTGAGCCGAGATTGTGCCATTGCACTCTAGCCTGGACGACAGAGCAAGACTCAGTCTCAAAATAAAATAAAATAAAATAAAAACGAAAAACAAAACAAAACAAAACCTATCGTTTCACGACTTTTACTATAAATCCTATTTGGATTTAGTAAACACTAAGCCAAAGGCCTGTATTACCAAAGCTGGTCTGGGAGCTATTTCTGGCAGTAGACCTGAACCCTGCACCCTGTGGGCAAAGACGCTGAAGCTCGCTGAAGAGGGGCTGCTATTCCGGGCTCTCCTGCTCTTTTGCAGTTATGGCTGGAGGCTGGCCCGGTGCCAGGCTGGCTCCATGGGGTGTGCCATCTGGCAGGGAGGCCTGATGTTTGTATGATCACAGAAGCGATCCCAGTCCACCCTTGCTGAAGCGGTGGCAGGGCCTACCTGCTCCTCCTGTAAAGTGCTCAGTAACAGAGTTGGAGTGGGGGTGGGAGGCTTGGCATTTGTCCCAAGCTTCCCTCCTGAGATCCGGGGTTTGACAAGTGAATCTTGAGCAACGGCCACGGTCTCTTGGCATTGAGCCCAGGGAAAACAAGGTTCTTCCTCTTCTTCCAGGAGCTCAGCGGCTAATGGAGTCAAAGCAGCTGTGGTCAGTGAATAGGAAAGGGCAGCCTTTGATGAGGCTGGGGGCTGGGGAGGGAAGATTCCAAACAGCAAAGGAGCTTGAGCCTAGGTAGGGCCTGCCCATCCTAGAGGGGGAACGGACTTTCCTGGGCCCTGCACAGCCAGGAGTAGCTGTCGTCAAGGTGTGCTGTGTCCCAGCCCCTCCAGCTCAGCCTTTTCAGTTGTTCAAGCTGGTGCTCGGGAGTGCACAGAATGCCTTTCAGAAGAATTCTAAATCCCGGGGGGGCTGTGATGGCACAGTCACATGTCTGAGCCCAAAACAAGAGAACCACTTGTGTTTTTGCCACACTTCTCGCCAGCGATGCCCATAATTTTGCACATAATTTTTTTTTTTTTTTTGAGACAGAGGCTCGCTCTGTCGCCTGGGCTGGAGTGCAGTGACACAATCTTGGCTCATTGCAAGCTCTGCCTCCCGGGTTCACGCCATTCTCCTGCCTCAACCTCCCGAGTAGCTGGGACTACAGGCACCCACCACCATGCCCGGCTAATTTTTTTTGTATTTTTAGCAGAGACTGGGTTTCACCGTGTTAGCCAGGATGGTCTTGATCTCCTGACCTCGTGATCCACCCGCCTTGGCCTCCCAAAGTGCTGGGATTACAGGCGTGAGCCACCGCACCCGGTCTTTGTGCACATAATTTTTTATTTGTTTGTTTGTTTATTTTCTTTTGAGACAGAGTCTCGCTCTTGTCACCTAGGCCCGAGTGCAATGGCACGATCTCAGCTCACTGCAACCTCCGCCTCCCAGGTTCAAGTGATTCTTCTGCCTCAGCCTCCTGAGTAGCTGGGATTACAGGCACCTGCCACCACGCCCTGCTAATTTTTTGTATTTTTAGTCGAGATGGGGTTTCACTATGTTGGTCAGGCTGGTCTTGTATTTGTGTGTACTTTCAGAAACACAGAAGGATGTAAATATAACTAAGAAATAGACACCCATCAGAGGCCAGGCATGTTGGCTCATACCTGTAATCCTAGCACTTTGGGAGGCCTAGGCGGGTGGATCGCCTGAGATTAGGAGTTAGAGACCAGCCTGACCAACATGGAGAAACATGGAGAAACCCTGTCTCTACTGAAAATACAAAATTAGCTGGGCCTGGTGGTGCATGCCTGTAATCCCAGCTACTCGGGAGGCTGAGGCAGGAGAATCGCTTGAATCCGGGAGGCAGAGGTTGAGGTGAGCTGAGATCGTGCCATTGCACTCCAGCCTGGGCAATAAGAGCAAAACTCTATCTCAAAAAAAAAAAAAAAAAAAAAAAAAAAAAGAAGGCAAAATAGACATCCATCACATACACATATGCTTATTCTAGTCACACTGTCCTTTACTTTCCTCTTTTGATTTAATATATTCTGGAGATCAATTCACATGAGCTCCTATAGAACTATGCATTCTTCTCTCAATGGTTCCATGATACAGACGTGCTAGAGCTGTTAGCCACTCCTCTGATGGATTTAGATTTATTGACAGTATTTTGCAAATGCAAACCATGAATCGAAAGTTATAGTGCTCTTAGCAAATAAAACAATACAGAGATTGCATGGAACTTCTCTACAGTTGTCATTGTAGGTTGGAACTGTTTATTCTTTGCCTTTTTCCAACATCACATCTTGTTTCTCTTTGTTGCTTTTCCCCTCCTCCTCTGCCCACATCCCCCTACACACCTGTTCCTCCTGGTGAATTTCATTAGCTCTTCACCACCCATCAATCAGACCCCTGCTGGGAGCTTTCCCAGACTGCACCTCTATTCCTGGCTTTTCTCTCTCTGCACCTCCCCAGCAGCATTTTGCAAGACAGTTTGTGATGCTGTAGCCTAACTCTGACGCTTAGCCTAAATCTGACAATTCAGTGACCTTCTCGCATCGATCAGGAGTTCAAGATCAGCCTGGCCAACATGGCGAAACCCTATCTCTACTAAAAATACAAAAATTAGCTGGGTGTGGTGGGGCATACCTGTAATCCCAGCTACGTGGGAGGCTGAGGCAGAAGAATCGCTTAAACCTGGGAGGTGGAGGTTGCAGTGAGCCAAGATCACGCCACTGCACTCTAGCCTAGGCGACACAGCAAGACTCCGTCTCCAAAACAAAACAAAACAAAACAAAAATCACATTGTACTCCATATACACAATTATTATTTTTTATTATTTAAAAAATTTTAAAAATCACAGGAAATGTAAATGATCCAAATACTCCAAATAAAAAACAGATTTTCAAACTGGATAAAAAAGCAGGATGCAAAGTATATGCTATCTACAAGAAATACATTTTAAATATAAAGACAAATATAGGTTAAAAGTAATAGGATAAAAAAAGATATACTATGTTAACACTAGTCAAAAGAAAGTACAAATGGCTGTATCAGTATCAAAGAAGACTTCAAAGTAGAGGATATTACCGGGGTAAAGAAAAGTCATTTCATAATGGTAAAGGTGTCCATTAATCAGGAGTACATAATTTTAAATGTTTATACATCTAATAATAGAGTTTCAAAATACATGAAGAAAAAACTGATAGAACGGTAAGGAGAAACATATACATCTACGATTATAGACAGAGATTTCAAAACTCCTTTGTCAATAATTGATAGACCAGGTAGGCAGAAAATTAGTAAGGATATGGTAGAGTTGTACAGTGTGAACCAAATACACCTGATTGTCATTTATGGAACACTATACCTCACCAGGTGCAGTGGCTCACGACGCCTGTAATCCTAGCACTTTGGGAGGCCGAGGCGGGCAAATCACCTGAGGTTGGAAGTTCGAGACCAGCCTGACCAACATGAAGAAATCCCATCTCTACTAAAAATACAAAAATTAGCTGGGCATGGTGTCACATGCCTGTAATCCCAGCTACTCGGGAGGCTGAGGCAGGAGAATCGTTTGAACTGGGAAGGTTGAGGTTGCAGTGAGCTGAGATATCGCCACTGGATTCCAGCCTGGGCATCAAGAGTGAAACTCTGTCTCAGAAAAAAAAAAGGGCCGGGCGCAGTGGCTCACGCCTGTAATCCCAGCACTCTGGGAGGCTGAGATGGGCAGATCACGAGGTCAGGAGATCAAGACCATCCTGGCTAACACAGTGAAACCCCGTCTCTACTAAAAATACAAAAAAAATTAGCTGGGTGTGGGGGCGGGTGCCTGTAGTCCCAGCTACTCGGGAGGCTGTGGCAGGAGAGTGGCGTGAACTCAGGAGGCAGAGCTTGCAGTAAGCCAAGATTGCACCACTGCGCTCTGGGCGACAGAGTGAGACTCCGTCTCAAAAAAAAAAAAAAAAAAAAAGAAAGAAAGAACACCACTATACCCAATAATAAGACAATACACATTCCTCTCAAGTGTACATGGAATATTTACCAAAATAGACCATATCCTTGGCCATACACAAGTCTCAATAAATTCAGAAGGACTCAAACCAATCAAAGCATATTCTCTGACCATAAAGAATTAAATTAGAATCAATATCTCAAATTAAATTATTGAAAAAATGTTGTCTCAAGGTAATAGAGAAAAATATGGAAGGAAACATATAAAGTTGTATTAATATTAGTGACTTCATGGAGATAAAAATGATGAAACGTTGGAGACAGCACCATAAGGATATTAAATACATTTTTGTGCTGTTTTACTAGTTATAATAAACATGTATTCCTTTTGAAATTTAAACAAGGCCGGGCGCGGTGGCTCAAGCCTGTAATCCCAGCACTTTGGGAGGCCGAGACGGGCGGATCACGAGGTCAGGAGATCGAGACCATCCTGGCTAACACAGTGAAACCCCATCTCTACTAAAAATACAAAAAATTAGCCGGGCGAGGTGGCGGCGCCTGTAGTCCCAGCTACTCGGGAGGCTGAGGCAGGAGAATGGCGTAAACCCGGGAGGCGGAGCTTGCAGTGAGCCGAGATCGCGCCACTGCACTCCAGCCTGGGCGACAGAGCGAGACTCTGCCTCAAAAAAAAAAAAAAAAAAAAAAGAAATTTAAACAAAACATGGGATTTATGTGTGTGTATATATATATATTTATTTATTTATTTTTGAGACGGAGTCTTGCTCTATCACCCAGGCTTGGAGTGCAGTGATGCGATCTCGGCTCACTGCAACCTCCGCATCCCAGATTCAAGCAATTCTCCTGCCTCAGCCTTCCGAGTAGCTGGGACAGGTATGTGCCACCGCGCCTGGCTAATTTTTGTGTTTTCAGTGGAAATAGGGTTTCACCATGTTGGCTAGGGTGGTCTTGAACTCCTGACCTCACGTGATCCGCCACCCACCTCAGCCTCCCAAAGTGCTGGGATTACAGTCATGAGCCACTGCACCTGACCCTCAAATACTTAAAAATAAATTTCCCCTTTCCATTTCAGGTGACCTCAGCCAACTTCTGTATCAAAAAGTCATATTAACCCTGAATAAAACAATCAAATACTATAATTTATTTAATAATTCCTCTATTACTGGACATTTAGGTTGTTTTCCATTTTCTACCTTATATAATGAAGGCTACAACGAACAAATAGGTCCTCCTTAAATGGCAATCCTCAGCTTTCCTAAAAATCCATCTCCTCACGGCTTGCATGTGGAAAACAAGCTCCAATTTATATTTTTTTAACTCACTAATCTATGCCTCCCATAATCTAATTCCTTGAGAGCAGAGGTCTGCTTTAAAATGGTTTTTGCGTGCTCGCTTGGCAGCACACATACTAAAATTGGAAGGGTACAGAGATTAGCATGGCCCCTGTGCAAGGATACTTGTAAATTTGCAAAGCTTGCAGTGAGCCAAGATCACGCCACCACACTCCAGCCTGGGTGACAGAGCCAGACTCCATCTCAAAAAAAAAATAAAAAAATAAAATAAAATAAAATAGCTTTTGCCACATAGGCACTTTGCCTGTTACAGCAATTTAAATTGACAAAATATTTGATCTTTTACCTTTGTCTCAAAATCCTAGAGGGCTCACTTTAATCCATATCCAATATATTGAGAAATATGTGATTCGTAAGTAGTCCTTTTTTTTTTTTTTTTTTTGAAACAGAGTCTTGCTCTGTCTCCCAGGCTGGAGTGCAGTGGTGCAACCTCTGCCTCCCAGGTTCAAGCGATTCTCCTGCCTCAGCCTCCTGAGTAGCTGGATATGGGCGTGCACGAGCACGCTCGGCTGAATTTTTTTTTTTTTTTCGAGACGGAGTCTCGCTGTGTCGCCCAGGCTGGAATGCAGTGACCAGATCTCAGCTCACTGCAAGCTCCGCCTCCCGGGTTCACGCCATTCTCCTGCCTCAGCCTCCCGAGTAGCTGGGACTACAGGCGCCTGCCACCTCGCCCAGCTAGGTTTTTTTTTTTTTTTTTTTTTTTAGTAGAGACGGGGTTTCACCGTGTTAGCCAGGATGGTCTCGATCTCCTGACCTCGTGATCCGCCCATCTTAGCCTCCCAAAGTGCTGGGATTACAGGCTTGAGCCACCGCGCCCGGCTGGCTGACTTTTGTATTTTTAATAGAGACAGGGTTTCACCATGTTGGCCAGGATGGTCTCAAACTCCTGACCTCTGGTGATCCGCCCACATCAGCCTCCCAAAGTGCTGGGATTACAAGCGTGAGCCACCATGCCAGGCCTTTGTAAGCACTTTTTAAGTAGTAATCATTAACTACAGAATTCTCTCTTTTTAAGAGAATTCTCTCTTTTTAAGAGACGAATTGGCCGGGCACGGTGGCACAAGCCTGTAATCCCAGCACTTTGGGAGGCTGAGGTGGGCAGATCATGAGGTCAGGGGATCGAGACCATCCTGGCTAACACGGCAAAACCCCGTCTCTACAAAAAATACAACAAATTAGCCGGCCGTGGTGCCGGGGGCCTGTAGTCCCAGCTACTCGGGAGGCTGAGCCAGGAGAACGGCGAGAACCCAGGAGGTGGAGCTTGCAGTGAGCCGAGATCCCACCACTGCACTCCAGCCTGGGCGACAGAGCGAGACTCCAGCCTGGGCGACAGAGCGAGGCTCCGTCTCAAAAACAAAAAAGAAAAAAGAGAGATGGATCACAAGGTCAGGAATTTCAGACCAGCCTGGCCAAAATAGTGAAACCCCGTTTCTACTAAAAAAATACAAAAAATTCGCTGGGCCTAGTGGCAGGTGCCTGTAATCCTAGCTATTTAGGAGGCTGAGGCAGGGGAATCGCTTGATCCTGGGAGGCGGAGGTTGCAGTGAGCCGAGATTGTGCCACTGCACTCCAGCCCGGGGAACAGTGCAAGACTCCGTATGAAAAAAAAAAAACAACAACAAGAGAGAGCTCTGTCACCCAGGCTGGAGTGCAGTGGGATGAGCACAGCTCACTGCAGCCCTCAAACTCCTAGGCTCAAGTGATCCTCCCGCCTCAGCCTCCCCACTAGCTGGGACTACAGGTGCATATCACCACGTTCAGCTAATTTTCCTATTTTATTTTTTGTAGAGATGGTGTCATGCTTTGTTGCCCAGGCTGGTCTCAAACTCCTGGGCTCAAGACATTTTCTCACCTCAGCCTCCCAAAGTGTTGAGATTACAGGTATGAGTCACTGTGTCCAGCCTAACAACATTTTTTAATGAGATCTGTTTTTCTGATTATAAAAGTGAAACACGAAGCCAAGTGCGGTGGCTCTTGCCTGTAATCCCAGTACCTTAGGAGGCTGAGGCAGGAGGATTGTTTGAGCCCAGGAATTTGAGAGTAGCCTGTGCAACATGGTGAGACTGCAGCCTGCAAAAATAAATAGGTAAATAAGCTGGGCATAGTGGCACATGCCTATAGTCCTAGCACTTGGGAGGCTAAGGTGAGAAAATTGCTTGAGCCTAGCAGGTCGAGGCTGCAGTGAGCCATGATTGTGCCACTGCACTCCACAATGGGCAACAGAGTGACAGATCCTATCTCAAAAATAAATAAAAAAAAGTAAAACATGCTCAGTGTGAAACTTTGTACAATACCAAAAAATATAAAGAAGTGTATGCATATTTATATTTTTCCTTTTAATATGGCAAAAATATTTATATATATGTATATATATGTGTGTATATATATGTGTGTGTGTGTGTATATAAATATATTATATATATATGTATGATGGAGTTTTGCTCTTGTTGCCCAGGCTGGAGTGCAATGGCGTGATCTCGGCTCACTGCAACCTCCGCCTCCCGGATTCAAGCCATTCTCCTGCTTCAGCCTCCCAAGTAGCTGGGATTACAGGCACCCGCCACCACGCCCGCCTAATTTATGTGTTTTTAGTAGAGATGGGGTTTCACCACGTTGGCCAGACAGTTCATGAACTCCTGACCTCAGCTAATCTGCCCACCTCGGCCTCCCAAAGGGCTGGGATTACAGGTGTGAACCACCAAACCCGGCATATATATATATATATTATATATAACATATATAATATATATTCATAGTCTTTTTAAATTTAATAATATTTATTTTCCAATGTCATTGTTTACAAGTATCATAGCAGCAGCTTTCTTTATTTCTTTTTTTGTTCATTCACCTAGAAATCGTCAAAAATTGCCATTGCCAACCGGGCAGCTCATGTCTACAATGCCAGCACTTTGGGAGGCTGAGGTAGGAGGACTACTCGAGCTCAGGAGTTTCAGACCAGCCTCGGTAACATGGCAAAACCCCATCTCTACAAACAATACAAAAATTAGCTGAGCATTGTGGCACACACCTATGGTCCCACCTACTAGGGAGACTGAGTTGGGGGAATTGCTTGAGCCCAGCAGGAGGTCGACGCTGCAGTGAGCTGTGATCACACCACTGCACTCCAGCCTGGGCAACAAAGTGAGACCCTGTCTCAAAAAAAAAAAAAAGAAAAGAAAAGAAAAGAAATTACCATTGCCGGCCATATTTCAAGGCGTCATGGTGAGGTATTGGGAATAGTTCTCAATTAGCATTGTGCCTTGGATAGACCTCATTGGCTATGATACTGCCACTGCAGAGCTGCAACTTTCAATGTGTTACTTCAGACAGAAATAAATACAGGTTGGAAATTAGCAGGAAGTGCTTATATCTTACCAAAAGTCCTAGAACTTTCTGCTAAATGGATGACTCAGTTAGGAAAGACTGTAAAAAGAGAAACCTATAATTACCTAAAGAACCAAATATAAAATGAAGGCCGGGCACGGTGGCTCAAGCCTGTAATCCCAGCACTTTGGGAGGCCGAGACGGGCGGATCACGAGGTCAGGAGATCGAGACCATCCTGGCTAACACGGTGAAACCCCGTCTCTACTAAAAATACAAAAAACTAGCCGGGCGAGGTGGCGGGCACCTGTAGTCCCAGCTACTCGGGAGGCTGAGGCAGGAGAATGGCGTAAACCCGGGAGGCGGAGTTTGCAGTGAGCTGAGATCCGGCCACTGCACTCCAGCCCGGGCGACAGAGCGAGACTCTGTCTCAAAAAAAAAAAAAAAAAAAAAAAAATATATATATATATATATATATAAAATGAATGCTAGAGTAAGTAAATTAATAAATATCAAAACTGTAAGCTAAATTCCCATTCTGACCTCTATAACCCTCATGAAGAGTTCTAACCCTTGATTTTCATAAAGTGTCTACAAGTGGTTGGCGATTCATCTGTGAGGTTCCAAAGTGCATTCAAAGTAAATTTCAACATAGTGTCCACTGAATTTTGATTGGTTTTCTGCTTCAGTATTTGAAGAAGTTGCTGTAAAAAGAAGACAGAATTAAGTTTTCATTTTTGAACTGTTATTACAATTTGTGGCTATTAATAACCACAAGTCCATGAGGATTAGTCTCATGGCTGAAAGCATTTTCTGTAAAGGTACCTATAAATATAACAAACAGCCCCTTGGACTGAACTTTTCTTCAAGAAAAAAGTGCCGGGCGCGGTGGCTCAAGCCTGTAATCCCAGCACTTTGGGAGGCCGAGATGGGCGGATCACGAGGTCAGGAGATCGAGACCATCCTGGCTAACACGGTGAAACCCCGTCTCTACTAAGAAATACAAAAAATAGCCGGGCGAGGTGGCGGGCGCCTGTAGTCCCAGCTACTCGGGAGGCTGAGGCCGGAGAATGGCGTGAACCCGGGAGGCGGAGCTTGCAGTGAGCTGAGATCCGGCCACTGCACTCCAGCCTGGGCTACAGAGCGAGACTCCGTCTCAAAAAAAAAAAAAAACAAAAAAAGAAAAAAGTACAAGATCTTCATAAATACTTCTGTATTATTCTGATCATACCTACAATGTAATCACCCATAAATAACACTTAAAGGCAAAATGATTAAAACTTGAGTCAACTATCTTACCATTCAGTCACAGCATATACTTATTTTAGATTCTAGAATTAAAAAGGCAAAGGAAGAGAAGGGCAAATGAAGCTAACATTTATTAAGGATTAGCAAATTATATTCTATATTGTAGTACTGTTATTCCTATTTCTCAGGAGAGAAAATTGAGTCTGAGAAATATTAACTAATTTAATCATAGTCAATTTAGTCAGAGAAAGAATGGGAAGATCTAATCTATCCAACTCCAATTTTTTTTTTTTTTTTTTTTTTTTT